>NW_026860671.1:0-167684 GCF_026571515.1 Ruditapes philippinarum | reverse complement strand
AAACAATACTGGTCAATTCAGAAGCATCATTAGCAATTATTTGCTTTTGTCCAAATATTCACACCGCGTGACTTGATTTATCTAGTGAAATAAAAGGTAAGAGGCACTTTGTCAATGAATTTCGTTTCACAGGTCTAATTGTAGGGAGTGTAATTTTTATACAATTGGACATATAACATTTTTTTTATCTCATTACTGGTAATGAATGTCACTTCTTTTTTACCCGATGTGATAAGGTCCAAATCGCTATATATTTTTTAGACAAAAAGATTTCGTTTTTCAGAATGTTGGTATTAAAATTCGAGTTTGTTTAAATTAAAGGTAAGTGGTCCATGCTTGTATATTTTCACTTAAATTCATTGAGATTTTATATTACTATCAAGATGAAAGAATGTAAAATACAACTATTTATTTAGTCAATGTGTTCTTGATTATATGGATTTTCACACACAGTTTAGCTAGTAAATACAGGACAGACAGATACTATATCACTGGCAGAAATATATGACATAACAACAAATTTCTTTGAATCATTGTCAATAATCCTCAGAGTTTCTTTTATAAAGGTTCTACTATAACATAAATTTTTATTCAATGTCTATAAAAATGCTTTCAAGAAGACAATGTAATTTCTTTAAGATATTGTTAAAATGTAAATATGTCTAGGCAGGCATTGTACTGCTTAAATCTCTAATTAGGAATGATATGTGTAGTGTCGTATCGCTTAATAAGTTGTCTTTAGCTGATTGAACGGACTAAACAAAAAACGATACTTACTGAGATTGGTTTTTAGGCATTTCGTTTTGGCTTCATATTCAATTAACTAGTCGGTACGGAGAAGTTGTTGAATACTTGTAAGTTAACCGATAGGTCCATAAGATGGATCGGCCGCCGAGATATGACACAAACATAGAATTGACCTTAAACCTGAGATACAAACAAACATACATAAATACAAACACAACTTTGTGACTGTGATTTAAGAGCAAATTCGTGTGTGAACAATCAATGAACAAGAATTAAGACATTCAAACTTATCAAACATGATATGAAACATATCTATGGCCATCTTAATGATGTTCCTTATATTTGCTGACTTCATATGAAATATAGAACAGATTTGTTATTCGTTTAAAAGAAACGAATCCTTAGGAAGTACTAGAGTAAAAGCATGGGAAGGCAAGTAACCCAGTTTGTTTTTTCCAGGACTTTAATGATATATGATAGTGTTGTTCTCTACTTACTTAAACAATTAAGAAAACGTTATTTGTATACAACTTAGTGAATGTTGATCCTTATTTAGTGACGTAATGTAAAAGTCTTATTATTATATAGAATTTAAAAAACAATAACGATTAAATATGAACTCGAGTCTGTGTAAGATTGTAGCTTCAACAACCCGTAGTGTCTGCAAATTAGACTTTCATTTATTAAAAAACAGTGCCTGCATTAAGCCTTTACATTTGGCCTTTAAATGTTCAGGGCGAGAGAAATTAAGGTTGAAAACATACAACGAAGGAAACAAATGAGGTTGACTTCAACCTGATTCTACTCAAAGACGAGAACATTGACTTCATTTTTTCAGATGCTGTCTTTTGATGACATACAAGTTTATTTCTCGTTAAAATTACGACAACAAATTAATGTTTATAATTAAGTAAATTTCAATTTTCTCATTATAAAGTAAGAATACTGGAGCTGATATGTCTTTGAAGTTAAATGAGAAGTGCTTGTCTTTTAGCGAAGTTTTTTATCTGACATTAGGTTTATACACTGTTTTGTTTTTTAAGTGCAAAACAAAAAACAGCAACAACAACAAAAAAACAACAACAACAATAAAGCAGTTGTAAACAGAAAGGAACTATATATTTCTTTTCTCAAAATATCTACTTACAATGAACAAAACGTTTAAATATATTGCATTAAAATGGTTCATACAAACTTGAATGTAAAATTCCTGGAAGTCCCTTTTTTAAGCATTTATCTGTTATTACATTGCCGGTGAGAAATTTGTTTGTATTAAATAAATGTTTACAAGTGTACATTATGCGATTTGTAAGCATCATTTTACATCTATTTGCTTCAAGGAATTTAAGCCAACAAATAGTGTAAGAGAGAGACGGCGACGTTCCATCTTTATATTGATGAGAAGTATCTCAGGTGCCCCTTTGATCACAGTTTTCAGTTAAGCAGAACTACTGACCTTAAGTGATGTAGCTGGGTGCCTTTATCATATGAAAGAATCAAAAGTAGGATTTGAGACTTCAGCATGTAGGAGCAAGTGATTTGAAGCCGGCAACCTTTACCACTCTACCAGGGAGAAGCCCCGTTTAGTAATTTCTGTATGAAAATGTGTTATGCGTTTTAAAGCTATGTTTGTTTATAACGCAGATGATGTCAGGTCAAATTGTTATTACACTTGTACTATATCGTTTTTATTAAATGCTTTTTTAACTTCTTGCGCCGTGGTTTACATGATACTTTTACTTGTATTATTAAGAATTTACTGTTGATCGGATATCATAAATTGTCAGTCTTTTTCCTTTATCTGCAAATGTGTTAAACGAGAGAAAACTACGATCAAATCTAATCATGTCAATAGTTTTTGATATTTTACAAGACAATGGCTCTGTAAAAGATTCAACTTGGGCATTTGGATCGTGATATAGCAATACATTGTGTTGTAGGCGGTGTCATAGATTTGTTTTTACATAAGTGCACTAGAAATGAAATAAAAATATTTCTAAATAAATATTTGAAAATAGTCAAATAAAGAACAGCTAACAATATAATCGCTCATGTGCTATGTATGTATCATTTTACATTGAAGGATAATTGTTTAAAAATGGTCTTTAACGGACTACAAAGAGTAAAGAAATAATTTTTGTTTGATAATTGCTAGCTAAATGCTGTAATAAGAAGCAAATGAAAAATTGAATACTACTGCAGTAGTGGTCCTAGTTGATATTTCTAGGCTTTGTCACCTTGTGTGGCTTTAAGTTCAATGACTGCTGAGAATGTAGCGTACCTCTATATATACTCGTATATTTAATACTTGTAGTCATATATCATTAATATTCGGAAAAGTAGCGAAAGATGTCACAATAAATCAGACAACAATGTTACCTGAACATAACTTGATTTAAAACGAGATTACCTTTTATTGGTACAATTAATTATAATTCTTGCATGATTTGAATCAATGGAAATCCTACTAGATGGTTAGATGAGATTGTCGTGACCTAAGTCTGTCCCTCTATACTGTATCTATAAATGATGAAGTCAGCATTTTAGTGTAATTATCGTAAAAGTACAACGACGCTTTTCGAAAGCCGAAATATATTTATGAGTCATCTGTGGTAACGCCTACGTTGTAATTTCAATCTAGTCGCCTACACGATAGTGTTAAAATGTTAAAAAGATACTGACGTTCTAATTGCAAAAAATAAAACTTAGATCGTTTAAAATAAAATCTATATTCTGAGACATACATTAGTAAGTATGAAAGAAGTATTTACTTTTTTTTTTGGTTTGTTTATTTATTTAATTTAAAAAATAGCTTTTAATGTTATTTAATGCTGAATGGATGCAAAATACTAATCAGGTTAAAGTGAATACGATAAAATAGAGAGGCTCAAAAATTATAAAATTATGGTCACTCAGTAAAACCTGAAGACTCTACTGCTGCTTTCAAAACTATTCTAGCTCATTTGTTTTTGTCCGCAAGATAACTACATATATGTACGCTATTATCTACGTTACGTCTTACCGCGCTATTTCCAGTTTCTACACTTACAGCGTCCACATTCCAACAGCATCCAGTTACCACACAAGAAACGTCCACGCATTTATTGAACATTCTAACGTCATCCCCAGATTCCTTTGATATTGAGAGATTTTGGAAGCTCGAGACCCTGGGTATATCTAAAGAAGAAGAAAACCCTGAATCTACATACCTAGAAAATTACCAGCATGATTCAATCACCTACAATAACGGGCGTTACACAGCCAAACTGCCTTGGAAAGAAGATCACGCTATCTTCCCAACGAATTATGACACTTCCGGTCATGAAACCAACACCTCCGGTTCAGACCCTAGCACTACCAGTACTGTTACCACAACTAGCGAGCAAGGCATTCATAGAGTTATTGATATTGACAGATTCGGTTCATACCAGAAACTATTACGTGTTACTGCATATGTGATGAGATTCATACAAAACAGCAGAAGTTCTAAAAAGAGACTCGAACCCCTGTCCCCCAATGAATTACTTCAAGCTGAGAAATTATGGCTAATAGACTGTCAATCCAGTACTAATCCAGCAGAGATCAGCAACATGAGATCAAGTAAATCCCGCTCACAGCTTGTCAAACAACTTCGACTATTTTTAGATAACGATGGCGGAATCCGTTGCGGAGGTCGAATTCACAATGCCCCACTGGTCGAGAGTTCGAAATTCCCTTACCTGTTACCATCAAAACATAAGTTGACCCGTTTGATTGTACTTCATTACCATCAAAAATTACTACATGCTGGAGTAAATTCTACAATTACTTATATACGACAGAAGTATTGGATACCTGCTATTCGTCAATGTGTAAAGACAATTCTTCGCAAATGTGTCACTTGCCGGAAGGTAGTTGGCCAAGCATACTCACCCCCAGATCCTCCTCCGTTACCCAGATATCGAGTAGAAGATACCGTGCCATTTACAGTGACAGGTGTAGACTTTACAGGCGCACTTTATGTCAGAACTAAAGACGGAATGGAATCAAAAGCATATATTTGTTTATTTACGTGTGCCTCCACACGAGCGGTGCACTTAGAACTCGTACCAGATTTGACAGAAGACTCCTTTCTACAAGCATTTAGAAGATTCAGCAGCCGAAAATCTTTACCACATGTCATGATCTCTGATAATGCTTCAACATGTATGGCTACCTCCAACCATAAAACACGTTTGTTCGAGTCCCGACATGTACATGACACACTTACCAGTCATGGAAATTCATTCCTAAGCGCGCACCTTGGTATGGAGGATGATGGGAAAGACTGATTGGACTCACAAAGACAGCACTCAAGAAAACCCTAGGACGTACCTACGTTACCTACGACTCTTTGCAGACTGTCATAAACGAGATAGAAGCCGTTATGAATGACCGTACGTTAACATATGTCCAGTCCGACAATCGCCCAGAACCAGAACCATTAACACCAGCATATCTTTTATATGGTAGACGCATTACCACATTACCGTATCATGACACTGTTGATAAAACGGACCTAAGTTTGAGCCTTGGGAAACAACAGAACATTACACAACGTGCCAGAGTTCAGATTAAAATCATAGAAGACTTCCGTAAGAGATGGAGACATGATTACCTAACTGCTCTTCGTGAACAACATCGTACTTCCGGGAAAAATAAACAATCCATATCAGTTGGTGACGTAGTACAAGTCACAATGACGTACCACGTGCACAATGGAAATTGGCGGTCGTTGAACAGCTCGTGCTTGGGAGAGATGGACTCGTTCGGTCGGCGAAAATTAGAACAGACAGTGGTGTTACCAATAGACCGATAGTGAAACTTTTTCCTTTGGAAGTTACAGATCTTTAACTATGAAATTATATTCATACAAAGTGACTCTTTAAAAGACTTATTTTAAAGCTTAATAACGAAAGTATCCAGATAGTTTTGTGTTTTGTAAGATATAAAAGATTCGCATTACACCCCCCCCCCTTCCTCCCCACACACTCACGTAGTCTAAATTTTCATAAATTTGTAATGAGCAATCTACACCAAAATAATTTTGAAATTGTGAAAGTATTTACAAGCTGAATTACGAAATTCAGTCCTTTAAATTATAATATATTTTCTTTGAAAGACATCTTCAACTTTCAATATCTTTTAATGTTGACCCTTTTATACAAACACAAATAAATTATTTAGCGACAACGCTTGTGTACGGTCAATACTGAAGCACTACTGGGTAATTTTAATTTGTTAAAGGTGCACCAAAAACTCAGACACTGGCATCCCTAACATGTTTCTGTAAGACAAGAAGGTGTATGTAAAGTAATGTCACGCCAAAAAGGGATGAACAATCGTCATTGTTACAGAATGTGAATAAAAAAAGCACAAAGTGATTTAAAATTTGATTCCAGTAAAGATGGGACTTACCAGGCAAACCCATATTTAACACACAAACTTGGAAATAAATGTTTATGCCTTACAGACATGGCTTACAAACTTGCTTGTGTGCTCACTTTGTAAATTAAAATTGTTATCAGATTAATATCAATACAAATTAAAATAACTGGAATGCAAGACTGTAGAGGATAATGACAAATTATTGAAGTCTTTCTTGACTGGTACTCGCATAACAAATCAGGAAAATATTGTATTATCTAAATTACCTGTTTAAATGTATACAATTACGCCAAAGTGTGTCAACATCAGTCAAAATAATTGCCAATAAATTGAATGCTTAGCCTCGCATGTATGTCACTTCTGCAAGTAAATAATACTTTTTATTCAAGCCAATAATCTAATGTACGACAAGTTGATTGCAATCCAATATCACTACGCTAAATCGTTCCCGTGTACTTTTTAACATGTTTTTACAATGTTAATTAATTCTGTTTATTGTATCCAGAGAAGTTTAATCGGTATACACTTAAGTTTTTAAGGTAAACAATTTTCAGTTCTGGTGCAATACAAATATTGGAATTATATTAATAAAAACTTGAAATTATATAAAAAATTCAAAATGTGATATATGAAATTCTAGGATAAATTTCCTGTAGTTTTTTGGACAAGAAAAAACATTATTAACCTATACCCCTCTCGATTTTTTAATTAAGAATAGATAGGTATTTAATGTGATTTGTTCTGTATGTTCAAGAGCATATCTAATATACATATTGCATGGTTCAAAAGTAGAATAAATTTAATAATAATAACTCACACCATCTTTGAGTAAAACAATATGACAATCACTTGGGTTATATATATAAACATTTTTGACAATTCTCGACAACCGTTTAAACAAAGATCACAATTTGGATATTGTTATTCTTTGTTTTACTATATATACTATAACCATGCTTATAAATTGTAATGAAAAGAAAGATTATTGGTTATTGTGTTACATGTATCAGAGGTATGGCTGAATTTTATAATTGCTGATAGACTGTATGAAATAATTGAGGTTAAAAAATGTTTGTCTCAATGTTTTATTTTGTTTTAAATATAATTCGTATCATTTCTACTTCTCCAGTTTTCTACTCATGTATTTTAGCCGTATTATTAGATCCAGTTACCTTAGAATATTAACTCGGCGGTGGTAATAAACAAATTCATTTACTCTCGTAATTACAAGGAAAATAAACTTCTATGTCATCAAGATAGTATATTAAAATAATAGCTTTTTTCATTAGTATGTTAATAATCTTATTTGTTCCAGGAGTTTTATGCTTTTGGTGGCCTACTTCTTGGCACACTTTCGCAGTCCTACTTTTCGGTTTAGCTGTTTAACCGGGTTAACAGACATAAGGATAGATGGAAATGTGTCCTTTTTCAATATCACTTTAGCTTTGTGCCATTATACAAAACAATAGCACCACTGCTTACTTCTTTCTTTGTTTTTTAGGTCCGTTGGATCATAATATTAGATGTATTATTTTAAGAAATAATATCATTATTGTGATAGAATTTATGCTTTCGATTGAGTTCCAAGACCGCTAAGGAGTTAATTTACCTAGCAGTCCTTTGTGCCCCTGAGCAGTCCTTAGCGGTCCTGCAACTCATCAAAGTCTATATTCTATCACCAAAAGTATATTTTTTCTTAAAATAATACATTTTTTCTCACTAACCATACTACAATGTATTATAAGAATGCCAAAGGCTATATTTTAAAGTCCTTTGTGCCTCCCTAACAATCCTTTGTGATCCTAAGCAGTCCTTAGCGGTCATGCAACTCAAAAAATCAAAAGCATAAATTCTATCACCAAAATTATATTTTTTTCTTACAATAATACATTTTTATCACTAAACATACTGACATATGTTATAAGAATGTCCTAGGAGGTATTTCAGGTCCTTTGTACCTCCTTAGCAGTCCTGTGTATTTCCTTAGCGGTCCTTAGCAGTGTTAAGTATGACCCATATAAAACAGTTTGGGTAGAAAAAGACAATCATTGTTTACTGTTAAAACAAACAGATCATGTTACATGTATGTCATTAACGAAAAGAAAAAAATAAATTTGTTTATAAAGACGTTCAAACATTAAATAATAAATGATAAACTATTTCTTAAACCACATTATTAGAAAAAAAGAAAATGCTTGAATCTCAAAGAAGAAAAAAAACTGTTGTTTTTTTAATTTGTACGTTATTTTGCAAAACGTTTATACTGGGGAAATTTAAAATAACCGTTTATTATATTAAAGAAAAAATGTCAAAGTCACCAATAATGTTAAAGTACACTCACGATAATTAGGTTGTAGAACGAAGTGATTTGACAAAGTGCCAATTAACGTCAATTTACTAGATTTAATTAAGTTACATAAAAGTAGTACTTTAACAGAAAAAAGCGATATACACAAGGTTTTTTTTCCTCACTATGTCTATGTTACACGACAACTAAATAATTGAGTAGTGCAGGGATATTATGTACTGATACTGCGTTCCTTTACCATGTCTGCGAAATATGTTTTATTATGATGGAAAGGAAAGGGGAAAATATAGTATTTTTACAACTTACATCTGTCAACAAAAATCAATTATAAACACCAGCTTACTACTATTTAATGTACATAAACACATTTGATAGTCAATCTTTCCAAAAAGGACTGATTGAACACATCAGATCAGAAAAGTGAAAAAAAAGATGGGAACCATATGTTAATTAGTAAAATTGTGGAAAAATAATCATTTTAAGCAAAGAAAACAACAATACTGATAAGAATAAAATAAAAAGCAGCCTCGGCGTTGTGATCGAGTCTAGTGGTCAGTTGAGAGATAACGTGTATGTTTAGAGTAAAGCACATTTTCATTGCAGCTAGCGACTAGATTTGAGCGGTCAAGTCTTCAGCAACCTGAAGTGTGAGAAGCAATGGATTATTCAAGAAGCTAGCGAAGTAAATATAGTACAAGACAGTAGATAACGAACAATTGGCATTCAAGATAGTTAATACAGAAAGTGATTTTTATTTGATGATTGTTCTGAGATTCGTGGGACTTTGCCGTTGCTATTGAATAACCTTTTCCTGAGATAATATTCTAGCTGTTGTGTTATAGATTGAGTAGGAATTAGTAAGATCACAAAAAATCCTGTATAAGCTGATTAAATCTGTTCGGGTAAAATTAATTAAAGACTTCGATGATCAGAAAGTATAAGTGCTTTCTTAAACTTTATGGCAGGTAATATTGTGTCTAGATCATTTGATAAAAGACAACAACAAAAGAATCGAGAATAAAAACACAAAAAACAACATAACATAGCTACACATTAGTTGTATCACAAAGTTTTACAATTGTTAGCAGATTCTTGTAAACTCTGGGAGAGAGAGATGGAACGCAATGATTTGGAGTGGAAATTCATCAGAGAGAGCGCGATGGTGGCGAGATATATAAAGATATAATAGAAAAGACGCATGGCGTTACGTAGTGTCTGCGCTGTGTGAGATCGCGTATCACAGCATCGGTTTCTAGGTAGATAGGATATAGAAGAAGAATATGGTGCCGATGCTGTGCTCACGGAATATAGGTGAGCGTCGCGTAGAAGAGATGTTTCCAGTCTTTAAGCTAGCAGCAAAGTTATTTGAATCAAGACTCATGAGAGAATGTTTTCTTTTTGTCATATGGAATTTTAACACAGTTTATACATTTATTTCTAATAGAAAGCGGATTGGTCGAAATCACATAGACTCCTTTCCGATCTGTAAAGAGTTTTAGTTTGTTTAACTATGATTATGTCATAGGATTGGTTCAGACTGTAATATCTTATTACAGTGAGATTTGGTGATGGCTGAAGTGAGAGATGTGGCTATTTTGCAGGCGAGATACATGATAGGAGAGGATATACAGTACAAAATGTTGCAATCTTCGCAAGTTAATGACAATATTTAGAAAATGGTGTCTACGTCTTGGTTAATATTTCTATCAATATAACTCTACTTGCGTTGATCAGCAAGGATAAGTGATTTAATTATGGGATTGGTTGTAATCTAACATAGAACATTAAGACTGTTTGTGTTAAGATCAGAATGTAAGGGATAGTGTAGCAAATGTCACAGAGCTTAACATGATGGGTGTTTAGAAATAATAAACTAAGTGTTAAAGGAAAAGTTTTAATGATAGCGTGACGTTATCGACCTATTTATCATAATCATATAGAATTTAATATATGCTGTTATCAATTAGATATAGGCGTGTACGATATGGCTGTTAAGGCATAATCCATAATATCGTGGACAATTTTTGCATTAAAGAAGAGTTGAAAGTGCTGTACTATATTAAATACGAGAGAATAGTGGAATAACGCACAATGACGCAGCAGAGCAGTATACTGTGAGAATACGTGGCTGGTGGTAGATCGACAGTTGTTTGCTCTAGTAATGGGTGATCGCGTCAGTGATCAGTCTACGTGCGTGATGAGCGCGCGATAAGAGGTGAGCTCTTGGATTGAGAGTGTCATGGTGAGTCTAGTCTAATGAATCGCAGTCGATGACGATTATGATGAGTGTAGATTGTCAGCGAGGTCGCTACGGCAAGCAAAGGAGCAGGGAGAGGATGGAAGGACGGGTAGATTGACCCACGCATGGATCTAGGAGGTTATGAATGTATTTATGCAGATTGGTGTGTCTGAAAAGCGTAGTCTTGAATCTCCTGGCATGTTAACTTTTCTTTGAATAATACAGGTGCAAGTTGTTTCTAAAAGAAAATAATTCTTAGATATAACTGGAAGTGATACACAATCTTAGAACAACATTTTGAGATTATTGTTCATTAATAGATTTCGAGCGAATAGTAATGAAAAAAATCATTACACCTCATATGTATATCATGCAACAAAACATGACAATATGTCGTCAAAACTAAATTTCTTTCAATGCAAACATGGTGTCAGCGTAGTCATCAGCTGAAATATTGATGTGGTCGTCTATGCTGGATGTGACTAGCAAGTGTAATCGGAGGCTACTGTTTGCATGAGATACATGATTGTTTGTTAAGTTGTCATAAGACCATTAGAAAAACATAAGTAAACAATAAATAAACAAACGTTTCGATTGTAATGAGAGTAGATAAGATTAAACTAATGTGTTAAATCTGCTTTCGCGCTCTAAAATGCGAGTGTGAATAGTAAGGTAATGATGATTTAGTTGATTGATATTGACTTAGGAAATATGCGCTCTTCGCTCGCTCTCAATACAGCTATAACTAGTATACAAAATCGTTTATAGTTTATATTGAAGGGCGATGATTATATAGATATAGAGATATAGTGAGTCCGAGGTATCAGAAAATTCAGGCTTGATATTCAACCAATAGTCATTACATAAATGGTATCACCGAAGCTAGTTGGCGTAAGAATCACCTGAAGCTTCACATGGAAATCGTTTCTGAAAGTGATGAATAATCTATAGAAAATAAGGTGTTTTGAAAAGATAACAAGACACTTAATATGCACCAACAAAACATGTATTCTCTACTATAGTATTTCTTTCCTTGATTAATGTGAATACCCTGTTAACTAACATGTAAATGTTAATTGACTCTTATAGCTATCTGCTCCAAACCCGCCAAGGACTTTATATTATTTGATATCCTGTTGGCATATACATGTGTTTGCGCGTGTAACATGATGTAATACAGATACCTGCGCATGTTCAGTGATACAACACAGGTGTCAGTGCGTGCAGCAATATAACACAGGTACCGTCGCGTGGAAAATGATATAACACAGGTGCTTGCTCCTGCACAGTGATGTGCCTTCGCCTGCACAGTAATAAAATACAAATCCCGGCGCGTGCATATGTCCCTGCGCAAGTTCAGTGATAAGCAAGCACAGGTACATCTTAGTACCTGCGCAGGGACATAATGATAAATTAGTTATAAGCATATAAGCGTTATTATACAGCAATAATGATAATGGAAGAATTGATAATAATATATAAGCGAATTGAAATGTACTGGAAAAGAATGCTTGGTTTGATAAACATTTTTGTATTCATTTTTTGATCTCTTGATTGGCTGTTATAATTGATAATAACAAATGAATAAGATTGAAATATAAAAATGCCATACATAAATAAATTTAAAAAAACTTTCCTAATACAATAACGGACAATAACAAAAGATATTTATAGAAAGTTCAATGGATCACGTGAGTTATTGATTATTGATTCACAATCGGGAGTATAAAAGTGAAGAGCAATTGCCATCAAACGTTTGCACATATAAGTTCTTGCTATAAAAATTGCTATTTTAGTATTTACTGAAAACGTCATTAAATTAATTATCATTAAAGCATCCTATGAAATTAGTACATTATAAATTCTTACCACAAGACACTGTTTGTACCAAGTGCAATCATTACCAGATGGGTTGTAACACCACTGGTCAACATCAACACTTGCTGCTCCGGCCAGTTGAAAAACGTACAAGATTATAGTACGAAGCGTCATATTAAGGATGTACATTCAGGTTTAAAAGTTTATATCATATAGCCTTAAAAATTTACACTTTGTCTTAATGTGACACACATTTCTAAATCGGGAACATTTTTCTTATATAGTACTTATTCAACTGATAAAATGGGAAGTGTTCTTAAATTGTCTTCTTACTTAAAGTTTACGTCAGGTTAGATTAAGAATGTTATAGTATTTCAAATACAGTGAATGCCACTTAAACCAGTGCTTTAAGGTTGTGGACGATAGCTTGGACTTACCATGAAAAATCTCAGTCAAACAAAACATACAGCATTTATAGTTTTACTGTAATAGGCGTTCTTTAAGAGTGTTACAATGTAATCTAAAACAAATTAACAAATTAACAATACAAATACAATTTTCATATACAAACAATTTACGAACAGACATTCTTTGATCTCTTACACCATTACATTCTATTGAAAGTAACAATGTTTGCCTTCCAACATGCCGTACGACATGGTGTGCTAGTTTGTAAACATGGGTGAACAAGTTCTGATACAAAGTTTGAAAATGTCAGTAGATGTCTATCAACGTGACTATCCACTTGATTTATTTTACTTAAATAACAGGCATTCATTTGGTCCTTAATAATTAATCCATTAGTGTCCGGACTTCTACATGTATCGAACTTTACTTACAGACACTGATAAATCATGAAATTACTCTGACAATCATGATATATATCGCGTAAGTGTTATGGTAAAAAGATTTGATACAAAAAATTATTATCTGTTTTATGACAATGATATAAACGACTTCCCAAAAAAATGTTAACAAATCCAATTTCCTTCAGACCTATATTTGTTTAAATATACATGTATTTATTTCCCGAATATTTACATATGTATGTACAATACATCAAATTTTTTATATTTAAACAGCACACCTGTGCTAGATTTTCTCTTTCTGCATAGATATACTACAAGGGGTTTTTTCTTTCTTCAGCTGGCTTTTTGAAATTATAGTATTTACAGCTTTCAGAAGAACAGGCGCGCCTCCTTGTTCTCAGTGAACTTTATATTATTATCCACTATAACAGCAACGAAGGAAATGCAAAACCGATAGTAGAATTACTTGCTCTTGTTAGTAAACAAGTATATCATACGCATAAAGCACGAACATTTGATAGGTAAATGTAGTCGCTCGATGAAAAGATTAACCACGATTAGCTGACTAATTAGTGAGTCGCAACAGTCGCATATACATAAATGAGTATGTACATAAATATACAAATAAAATATATAGAAATGTATAAACTATATAGAGAGAAAATGATTGGAATGGGGGATATAAAGTGGTCGCATCAAACAAGATTCGCTTAATACACATAGTAGCATGTGCAAGTTAGACTGAATTTCAAAATATTAAAATAACTACATAATTAGTGTTTAATTTAAACCGTATAAGAACAAAAAACTAAGACATCTTGAACATTACACATTCACACAGTTTTCCTTTCAATGTCCTATCTATATATATAAATGAATTGAACAAAATTCAAAAGCATGACAAATAATAAAAAATACAGGTTACTCGTTGAAAATGGCCATTTTCTATCGGTACTATTCCTCTTGCGTAAGAAAATCTTCGGCTTTTGTCCTTTAAATAATATGTATTAAACTATTATAATTGAGGAGTGAGCAGTCCTTAATTGGAAAGTGGGTGTAAACAGAAAATAAGGCGTTTATTTGCATATTTTACAGCTAAACAAGTCGGTTCTGCTTTTCGCAAATAAGTATGAATGAAGTGTTAATAATTTGATTCAATTAGTTTAGTAGTTGATTATGAGATTTAATATGTTAATGTCGTCGTATGAAAGACACCTGTATATTTACGATAACGCAAATGTATAAAATAGGTGAATAGCGGAGACTCATTAAAGCAGTTACTTCTTATGGATCCAATTTGTTTTCGTGCTGTAATATTATATAACCATTCAGACGTATAATGATACATCAGTCATGGTCCCTGAGGTTTTATTAAAATCGACTTCAATTTATTAACCAGATAAAATACAGGATAGTTATATGTCTATTTAATTACATTTTGTGTAAGGCGTAATAAGAAATAGGCAGACTTTCTTGTTTTGAACGGAAGAACGATATTTTTTCTTGCTTGTTCTAGATAGTAGTCATATAACTAAATTTCTAAATAAATATCAAACAGAAGTTTAAATCTTTTTTGATTATATTCATGGATATTGTTAATAGTAAAAAAAAACATTATGATGGATGAAGGCTACCGACGTGTGCTTTTTAACAAATGTTAAATAGACATTGTCAAATTCGGGTATGAAGCCGGGACGTCCTGCCTCGTCAAATGTAGAAATACAGTTTCGTCACCGTAAAAAGTCGTGCGCATTTTTTCATGCATATTTCGAAGGTTAAACTACACAAAGAATGTTTTAAAATGTAATTTAGGGAATAAATCGCTCGAGTAACATCGAGTCATTGCGGGTTTTGTGTCGGAGCTTGCGATGCTAGGCTCTTTTACCAATGAGAAATAATTAAAGAGAACTAAACAGTTTTAGGGTCATATGGGCGACTTTTCTCAATGGAGGAAGACATCAGTTGCCATTCCGTGTCATGCATTAATTTTAGGCAACGAACGGGCACTAATGAGAGCCATCGAAGATTTGTTAGATAAGACTTGCTTGAATGCTTCCATACTTTTTTGGCTGTCATTCGAACCCACCCATCTCGCACTCCGATCGCTCACATTCTGACGTCAGCGGACGGATTGATCTACTTGTAAAAGTTGCATAGAGATCATTACTAATAGATAATAAGTTAATATACAGTGTCGAAGATTATATGTATCAAAACGTGTAATACCTCTCTCAACAATTCATAATGGAACAATCCGAAAATAAGGGAAAGCAGTATCTTATGCTATAGTGTATCATTAAATGTTCAACGTATGTTCCCTATCTGTGGTGGTTGTGATATGGATTGGTGTCCTATCAAATTTATATTATATACAGCTTTTGGCGCTACTTCTCGACGAATTCCAAACCCAATTGCGATATTAAAGCTTATTTTTTACTGTGTTCATTTACTATTACATAAATTTCGATATAACGCACACATCACTGGAGTCCATGTAAAATTTAACATATTATGTTGATGAGTGTTTATAATATTCGGTTGACGTACTGAAATTTCAGTGCCGAAAGTTTTTACAATTTTAATCTACTTTGCTTTTTGTTAAGAATATTAAGCAGGGATATAGAAGTTATACTATAATATATCAAGTACAAATATTTTATTTTTCTATATGACGCCCAGTTACGACATTGCCCTTATATTTCACACTTTGATCGTAACTAGGAATAAATACACGTGCCTTTTAATCACATATAGACTTTCTTATGCGTCGCATCAAACCGATATTCCTCCTCCCGGTTTTCATTTTGAAAGTTATTTCATCTCGTTCCGTAATGAATCTGCGGTTTAATAAAGAAGACGAGTCTAAATAAGAAAATAAATCTTTCTTGTTATGGAATTCCGTGGGACGTGAAAAAATATTACGATTCGTAGTAAAGAACCATTTATAGAAATTGTCTGGTTTCAGTTCGTATAAGTTTGTAAAACCTCTTAGTAAATTTAGAAGATTATTTTCAGGTCATATCTCGCCCCCTCCACTTACTTATATTACATACATATATTTTTATATTTAGATAATGTCGATGCCTTGACATTCTGACTGTTCTAAATATTTTCATAACAATCATTTGGATATCGGAATTTATCTCAATGTCACAAACATTCTATATTACTTTATATGAATAGAGTCGTTCATTTTATTTTTTTATAAACCATGCATTCATTCAACAAAGGGTTAGTTTAAAATAAAAGAAAAACAGAATCAAGTTCTGTACATAAAGTTACCTATATATTGTAGGGAAAGCAAAAGATAAACATTATTATTTTATGTCCATATAGATGGTTAATATAGGCAATAAAGAATTGTCATGACTGGTTACAAATAATATTTTATTGTCATGGATTACTAATATAAGAACTTGACTGCATTGCCAACAAATAATAAAACTTTTTTTCCATAATGATGGAAAAATAAAATCAATTCAAATCTTTTCTTATATATTCTTTTTAAAGAATGAATATCATAATTGATAGTATCAGTAAGTGCAGAACTCGTAGCGCCTTTTTTTATCCACTCCCTACTATAACGTTAGTCTATTTTATCATTTGTACAATAATTTTACTGTTTCAAAACTTAATATTTAAAAAATAGTCTTGTCCATCTTTCAACTTGGACAATGCCATTTAGCATTTTAAAGGAACAATTTCAAGATGTTGACTAATGGAATAGCGAACAGTTAAGACCATGATTACCCGGCTATGATGTGCTGGCTGGTCATGGTCTGCAATGGTCGTATGTGTAGGATCAGTTGCCACCAGCATGCCAGCATGCCAGTTGAAGGATAAAGCGTGTTTACATAGTGTTACATAAAGAAATTGCGCGATATTTATGGTGTTCAAATTTTTTACCATAGAAAATCGACCATTCCAGTAGGCGGAGCTTAATTCTCCAATTTACTTCATAATTGGAAACTGCAATATTGACCACTTAATGAAATCATTTAATGGTTTTATTTAATAGATATTGTGCACAATATCAAAATATACAGATAAGTTGAGCAAAAATTTGAAAATATCTCTATGATGATTGGATGAAAATCACAAGAAATGGCAGAGTGAACTATAATATCAGTTACTGCATGTTTACTTCTCCGTTGATGTGTACATTCGTTACCCAATTTTTATGCAAGAAATATCTTTTAACGGACAATCTTCATTAGAAAATGAAATTACATTTTCTTTTTAATTTGTATACTCATCTAAGTTATTTGTCCATTATATAAGATTAAAGTTAAGTACTTGTTCATGTAATATATCTGAAACATATCACGCCAAATTTTCCTTCTAATATGAAATATTTGATAAGACTTTTTATTGCGTGAAGCAAAATACTCACATTAATGCAAATAAATCTTAATAACCTTTAACTCAATTACATTTCTTAGAAATGTGCTTAAGGAAATTTTAGAAGTTTTTATGCTGAAAGAAATTGGATATATTATGTATAGTGTTTTTTTTTCTTTTATTATTTGAAAATTATAAAAAGAAATTGATTAGAATATCAATGTCCAAGCAAATTAAGTATAGAATTTTGGGGTTTCCTCTTGTTATATCAACTTAATATTTTATTAATTTATTTCGTGATATCTTATTGGTCAGATACGTTTGTTTGTATTTGATATTTATTCTTCATTAATGACTCGTTAACGACATGTTCTTAAACTGCCGAATATCTCGTATGCCATTGTTCTGATAGTTATTTAAATTATAAGATAAAAACTAAAAAGACGTCAAATGATAATAACATTTATTCGAAAGTATAACATCTACTTAGTATATCACTTACTTTGTCGTTCGTGAAAGAGAAAAAAGATATCCAATGATGCGTTGACGGTTAAATAATAACGATTCGAAGTAAGAGTATTATTTTGAACTTAATATGTACCATTGTCATGTATCTACAAATACCCCGTTACGGTTTGCTTTCATATGAAGAAAAGGCAAGGTCAAGTTCTTTACTAGGTGAATGTTTTAACAATATAATTTTATATATCGAGTGGTAAAGGTCGTTGACTTCAAACCTCTTCCCGCTCACCGTTATAGGTTCGAGCTGAGCAAGCTTTGTCGGAGTCTATGCAGCTGGTTAACGGAACGTTGATGGCTCTACACAGGTCTACACCAGTAAATTTGACATATGACCTCTTCTGTGTTGTTGCGACGAAAACCCCAACAAAACAAAACTATCACATAATTAAGTCCGGGCACAACAACATGCCTCAGACTATTAGAAATACGCAAATATATCCACAGGGTCGGGTGGAATTTTCACACTGCCGATCAGATCAACTCGATCATCCCGATCACCCAAATTCCCCGATCAGGCCCGACCAAGCTCGACTAAAGGCGTATACACGACTTCTTCTCGACCTCTTGTCGATCACACACGATTCCCACACGATTATTCACGACTCCTTCACGACGTCAACCCGACCACCTTTCCGATTTCCGCTCGATCATCCCGACCTTTACACGATCCCTTCACGATCTCAACTCGACCTACTGGATCTTCTTCTCGATCGGTGTCAGATCTTTCCCGACCAGATCGTCATGGTCGTAAGCTCGAGTCGTAGAAGGTCGTGAACAGTCGTGTACCAAAACTTTTTAGAATAAAAACTTCAAACAGTGTTGATCATTATCACTTCATTTTGAAACTTCATAGTATATGTTGTGTCCTAGCATAGTATAAATATTTATGGAGATTGAGCAGTTGCAGTTGTGGGCCAGATGGTTAGAGCTCCAGAGAGACAGGGCCATTGCTGTGCTAGAGTTGGAACAAGAGGAAGAGGCTGAGGTCGTAGGCATAGACGTAGGCGACAAATGCGCAGGAAAATATGGATGAAGCAGTGGCTTGCACGACGACCACTGTATGGGCATTATGAGCAACTGCTACAGGAGCTAAACAGGGAGGACCCGAAAGGATACAAAATTTCCTAAGGGTAGACGCTGATATGTTTGGGGAGCTTGTTGATCGCATATCACCCAGAATTCAGAAAAAGAACACCAACTTCAGGTAAATCATGGGGTCGATCCCAATCATTTTCACGTATTTCTGAAATAATTAGTCATCGAATTACTTTTCCAACCATTTGACTTCTACAGCTCTGTGCAATTGTCACTAATATTTAAGAAATTTTAATACCGTTGTATCATAGTAGGCTAGTTATTACTTATCATTGTTCAATCTCTATTTCAGGGAATACCCGGAGCCTGGATTGAAGTTGGCGGTCACTCTTCGTCATCTCGCAACTGGAGCCTCGTATTCAGACTTGATGTACTTATTCCGAGTGGGAAGTAACACAGTAAGTAAGTAAATTCGTCCCTGAAGTTTTGGATGCTATAATACAGGAGTACTCTGAAGAGGTGCTGCCAGCCGTCGTCACTGCTGACAATGGCAGCAGATTACAGATGACTTCCGAACCAAGTGGAATTTTCCTCATGTCTGCGGGGCTCTTGATGGTAAGCACGTGAGGATATAAAGAACCCGAAGAACTCTGGGTCTCTGTTCTATAACTATAAAGGCTTATTTTCCATAATACTACTCGCACTCGTAGACGCAAACTACAATTTCATCTGGGTAAGCGTTGGTGCTAATTGGCAGTGCATCCGATGCCCAGCTATTCAAATAACACTGAAACTCAGAAACCATGCTAGAAGAAAACAACCTTGGTTTGCCGGACCCTGATCAACTGCCTGGCGATGACATGAACACCCCATACTTCCTCATTGGAGATGACGCTTTCCCGTTGAGAACTTGGATGATGAAGCCATACTCCAGACGCAACTTGACCAACGAGGAGCGCATATTTCAATTACAGGTTAGACAATCTTTTGAATTACTATTGGCAAAATAGCTATGCATTTAATCAGAAATTTGTTCTTATAAACCATCACCATCCTTTCATTTTAGGTTGTCCAGGGCTAGACGAGTGGTAGAAAATGCCTTCGGTCTTCTCGCTATGCGGTTTCAGTGCCTACTTGGCTGCTTGAACCGTGTATGGTCGAACAGTGATCGGGGTTTGATCGTGTGCGGTCGTGTGTGGTCGTGGTTTAGTAGTCGGGTAGCAGTCTAGATAATCTGGACAAGAGATCGAACAGAGATCTACTTAATCGGGATGCGATCGTTATATTACTCGAGTAGAAGTCGAGATGATGCGGGTACAGATCGGGTTAAAGATGCCAATCCGACCAAACAAGATCGCTACACGATTGTTTCTCGATCAACTCGATCTTCAACTCGATCAATACACGATCGCTTCCCGAGCTCTTCTCGATCCGCTTGGCTACACGATCGCTACACGAATTTTTTTGACATGTCAAAAAAATTCGGGTAGAAAGCCCGAGCGATGCCGACCAAGGTAGACCTCCCCGACCACTCCCGATCAATCATGCCGACCGACCCAGACCAGTACCCGATCGCTTGATCGGGCTTGATCGAGTTGATCTGATCGGCAGTGGGAGCCCAGCTTCACCCCTTAAACCAACCCGTTGGATTTCTGACTTTTTATTCAATTAAGTAATTATACCTGTCTATGAAACTTTCATTTCTACATCCGTCCATAACTAAAACCAAACCTTATTATCTAGCACTTAAAATTTTAGAAGTTTTGATAAATATCAAATATGAGTCAAATCATGTTTAAGACAACCTTTCAGTTAAATGTTTTTACTGGAGAGGTATATAACAATTATAAAAGCTAAAATGGTCAGGTGTTGCAATCTATTTTCTCCTTTTATTTAAAAAGAAGTGTGTGCGTTGGACAAACGTATCATGGAAAGTTGAAAATATCTTTTATTGTAGCAATAAAATGTTTTT
Source organism: Ruditapes philippinarum (assembly GCF_026571515.1). Lineage (NCBI taxonomy): Eukaryota > Metazoa > Mollusca > Bivalvia > Venerida > Veneridae > Ruditapes > Ruditapes philippinarum. Next base: position 146,487 of record NW_026860671.1, on the reverse strand, counting down.
ATATTGGTTTTATGAGTCTTGTCTATATAATTAGTAAAGTGTGTATCATGTTCTTACAAACGTGTATGCAGGAAAACATTCTATAGAACGTTTACCTTTTGACCGAATGACTAAATTACGCTTATCTTAAAATCAATTGCAAAGGATTTTCGAAATTTTCGATTCATATTCAATTACTAATTACTAAACTTATGTCTGTCTGTGAGTGAATAGCTTCTTAACTTTGATAAATAAATTAAGGTAATCTGTCCATTCGTAAGTTTTTAAACAATATTAGTATTTTATTGCTCTATTTGATCATACTTTTTTGACGTGTTTTATTGGCTGTACGGCTGTTTTACTGATTAAGTGTTCAAAAGAAGTGTTTAAAATGCATTTTCGACCGTTTTCATGTATGCATTATTCTTTGTTTTCTTTTTAGGCTGCTAGGCTACCAATTTCACGAACATAATTAAATGCATATTGATTATTAATTTATTTACTCAATTTTGATCTATGGATGATTTTTTATATATAGTTGCCATTTGGGGGAAAAAACGGCGCACTAAAATAAAACTTACATAATTATTTGATTTATAAAACACCTTAACGGGTCATTTCAAATTATTTGAAATATTGCTTGAAAGGTATAACTAATTAGTCAAAGGAGTATAAATGAAAATAGGCAATAAATTCATTTTGATTTAAAGTGGATAGTCTAGAATGGGCAACATTCCTATAATATTCGCAAATGTTTTTGATAAAAACTATAGAGAATGTATCAGGTAACTAATCAAGATTTCCTTGATTTAGCAAATATTATTAGCTTATATGAAGACAGATGGTTAGGAAGTTACTTTTTTTGATGCGCGCATGACTATTGTTGTTGGTTTTTTCTACATTATTGATTAACTTTTTTAATGATTAAAATAATCTTTCAACCTCGAATCTTAGATTCACTTTTAGGTGTCATTTGTCAAATACTTTGAAGAAAGAATACAGAATAATCTTTGCTGAAATATGCATATGCTAGTCACGATTTCAAGTTTCTTGTAAAAGTTTCTTGTAAAGAAAATATTACGCATTATTAAAGTGTATTTAAACCAAACGTGTTCGTAATAAGTATCATTATATTAATCGCCTTATTCCTGGAATTTCCAGATTATTCTTTCTTAAAATAAGTTAGAAAGGAATTGTTATTAAATTGACCGAGGCATGACTCCATTTATTCATTGTACGTCTTCACGTTATTAGAATCTTATTATTCCTCATCTTACATGAAAAACCATTAGTGAATGACGTCAAAACGTACTTAAAGGATATTTGTTGTCTTTATATATTATTATATTAAGTTAGTATTTAAACTATCTCTTCTGAAAGGGTTGAAATGTCAAAGCTGCAGGCACGAAGGAAATAACAATGATTATCGCTATTTATAACTGGAAATAAAACTGATTAAATATAAGGGTAAAGAAGATGTAGCACTTCTAAAATACACAATGAGCTGAATTAATATGAAAATGGTGGGCGGAAGACAATTGACAGTATTAAATATAACTGACCCGTCATATTTTTTTTCTATCATTTGTAAAACCTATACAATTTCTCATAAAGCCTAAAACCCTTTTTATAAAATATTGCAACGGATATAACATCGTTCGGCAGACAGAATAACTGAAAAACTGTTCCGTTGGATGTCGAAATCGGACGCACCACTATACATATTTAACATGGCGAGAAGTGGTACACAAAAATATATGTTAACATAGACAGCAAATAAACCCTCTATATATTTTGTCTTACAGATTCTGCTTAACTGTTGCAAAAATACTGCATTTTTTCTACATTTCTGCATAACGGGATATTCATGGTTTATAAGAACTCTTTACAACGTTTCTTCAGTATTTTAAGTATCCATAAATTTATCTAAACTGGTGATTGACCTGTAGCTTTTCAGACATTTTAATTTTCATTTAAACTTTTGGTGTTTCTGACACTGGCAATTCCTTCTCATTGAAAAAAATTACATCCGCTATAGAAAAAAGGTTTCTTGCGACTAAAAGATTGCATGAGACCGTTTGTATATTTATGTGGCTTCTGTCTCAATTTTTTTTTTCTTGCAAGTTGTACTTTTAATCATTTTACTCGCGTTCTTCTATTGCTGACCTTCAACAGCAGTTGAAGACAAGAACATGTCTCCACGTTTAAGAGACTCTCTGATGTCTCTTATTATTGCTTATTGATCAACTTCTTGTAAATGTATTTTCTGATTTAAACTAACATTATCTTTTCTATTAGCATTTAACTTGAAAAACAGAATAGGGTATTATGATTTCACAGAGGAAGCCATATTAAATGTATTTCTAAACTATCTGCATGGGTGTGCATTGTATTTTAAGTGATTCGCCGTGGAGTAGAGGCTTAAAGATAGAATTAGAACCTTTCAGGAACTCTGGCTTTTCCCCCATATTATATCATATGCTATATTATAAACAACCATTACTTTTCTTGCAACATTACGTTATTCGAATAGATTGGCGGCACAAACCTTCTCAATTTTGGTTATGAGTCTGATGATAAGTAACGAAAAGAACTGCAAAAACATTGATACATGTAGTTAGTCAATGTGTTTTGTTATGGACGTAAATAATGACTAGAAACGTTTGTTTTGTGGTGAATAAATGGATATGATATAAAAGATATAAAAGACCTCAAAGGTATGTTCTAACTTAACAATTACGTGTTTGCATTGCAACTGAGAATATTTCAAAAATTAAAGCTGGCGATGCTGCTCTGACTTCATATCTAAGACCGCCTCAGTGGTCGAGGGGTTAGAGTCGATGACTTCTAATCCAGTTATCTCTTTGGCGTGGGTTCGATCCCTGGGAGATGCTTTGGTAGTTTAGCACGGAGGAAGGTTGTCTTATACTGATGTAACTCTCCAGGAACGATGGTCAGGAAACTACCGGCCTGTATGACTAAAATACTGTTGGGAAAGGGCTAAAATGAAACAAACAAACAAGAAAGTGGTTATAGTTTATATCAGATCTTTCCTTTGATTAAAGAACATCAAAGCCAGCCATTATAATTGTACTTTTACCTGTAATGTCACATGCCTATGCTTTCAATGTAGCCTGAGAGAAAAGGTGATGGGTCACAGCAGCAAATTAACGAAGTTTTATGTACTGTCCAAATAACATTTCCGAACGAATCAGTGAACTAATCGGAGTAGAAATACTATTAACGAAAGTGCCCGGACATAAACTGCCGTGTTAACATGCAATACAATGCAATACAATATCTTTATTGCTTCATAGGCCACCAGCCCAAAACAAAACATAGTTTACAAGTTATTTGTTTACATATGTACAGAACAGTGTAAAAGTATTTTGGTAATAGTACTATTATTTAGTCAATGCAGTAATACATGTATATCATCGAAATTCACTGCAATCTTAATAGAGAAAAATCTTTCTATAAAGTTTGTCTGGAATAGAAATTGTAATTGAGAATTTATATGATACATTTTTAACAGTTTAACCTTATCCGAAACAAAATGCAAGGCAAAACATGCTAAAACGTAGTTTATCGCACACTCAAATGTATACATTGAAAAATTTTGAATCAACAATAATTGACTTAATGTAGAATTTAATCATATTGCATTAACAATTTGCATACGTTTGCTAACAATGTATAAATAAAGTATAAATGTTCCTTCAATTGAAGAAACCGACACTTTGATTTGTATCAATTTTAGTATGTGTTATGTGAGTTTAACTTCATTTCATTTAAAAGTAAAATTTTCATATACTTAGATGTTATATAAATATTGGTAGAAATTAATTTAACCAATTTGTTCAGATCTATATTGTAGAGCATAAAATATGAATTTAGCTAAATTTAACAACAGCGATTCTGAGTCAGTATTCATGTGTAAGTTAAACTTGTTAATTGATGGTGAAACCCAATATTTTCTAGGAATATACAGCTTCCTTAGAGAGCTATATGAATTGCAAACAAGAACAAAGTGATATTCCGTTTCAATACATTGGTCTTCTTGACAGAGTTCGCACACTCTTTCTTCTCTATTAATGTTTCTATATCTTCCTTTTTCTATATTTAAGGCATGATTTGAAATTCTTACTTTGGCTAAGGCACTTCTAAATTTTCTTATTTTAACAATTTCCAAATATTTTTCGTGTCCAAAGTTTGTTTTAAAGTTAGCGTAACACTGTAGTTTTGAACATATGTGTATATTTGACGACAATTCTTGGAGAAATTGGTCTTTTAATCTTTGTGTGAACGTGTGTATAAAAAAAAATTTCATTAGAAACACACTGATTTTGCCATACGTATCCAAAGCCGTTTCCTAAAAGTAAGTTTTTAATTTCGGTGGCCCAGTTGTTTTAACCCTTTTCATCCAAATTCATAATCATAAGATAACACTTTTTAACTAGCCGATTTTCTTTCATTTTAACAATCTTTAACCAGTACTTTATACATTTTTAGCTGCTGCTATGTACAGAGGGTACCTTCCACAATCACCTAGGACAGCTTGCTCTCTGTTTCACACAAATATATCTTTTGCAGGCATAATTGTGCCAATGCCAGGTCATCTGCAAATAGTAATGATAATATTTGTGTCTGAACTGGGAAAAGTTGTATACCAGTATACCCTGAAGTGTTGATTCTGTCAATAAGCTCCTTGATTTAGAGGATGAATAGAGTTGTGCTGGCCAAGCACCCTTGCTTTAATCCATTCGGGCAATTGAATCTGTTGTTTGACCAGTATTTATGACAGATGCTTTGACATTTTTGTAGATACTTTGTAGTGCATAAAAAAGTTTGCCATGTATACCATTCTTTCTAAGGACCGACCATAACTTTTGTCTATTAATAGTGTCAAACATGCAATCTCTCATTGTCCATTTTCATAAAACCAATTATTATGCCTTAACTTTGCTATGTAAATGTAAGGACGTAACACAACAATATTTTTGCTAGTCTACATAAAAGGGAAAACTTTGTATGGATTAATTTGTGAAAATATGACTGCTACGCTACGCTACACAGTTACAATAATTGTCTTACTGAGTATGTTCTCTTTTAAAGATACAACTAATACATTTAACAAACCTACAATGTGTTTACGGAACTTGTAAGCGCAAATTTTTAAAAATGATTTACATGTTTATGTATTTTACTACCTTCATTAAATTAAAGGGAGTATGGGAAATCATTTAAAGGTTGACATAAGTATTGTCATTTCAATGCGTAGTTTATTTTTATTTTTTTGGAACATGCCAATTTAATCCGTACATACTTTCCTTTAGAAAAAAATAAAATTTCAAAACCATTTTTTTACTTGCGAATTCATAGATTAAATACAAAAAGAAATTTATGTAGGCTCTATAGCACTATTCAATATTTGATCTTAATTTCAATAACAAATATTCAAGTTAGGATTGTTTTATTAACTTGTACACCCCATAGGTTCTGAAAAAATACTCCTACGTTGTAGGTTTGATTTTGAACACAACAAACACATTAACGCACCCCTATCGCACCAACACAGACGCACCAACACACGCATGCACACACGCACATGCGCACCAACACACGCACACGCAACACCAGACACACACACACACACACACCAACACACACACACGCACCAACACACACACCAACACACGCAGATGCGCACCAACACACACCCACACAAACATTTTATTTTACAATTTCATAGTAAACTTTTGTCTTGAATTGCGATCTGTTTTGTTAATAGTCACGTTTTAACAACATTTGTCTCAGTGGGATAACTTTCTTATATACTTTGAGGACAATTTTTCCGACATTTGTATCTACCTCCACCAAGACATTGACATTTCTAACTAGTCAAATGACATTTCTTACTAGTCAACTAGTTATTATAGTATATTGGAAATGAATGAATGTCAGTGATACATATCCCGTGTGGTTGTACTTGTTTCTTCATGACAAATCAAAAGAAATGTTTGTTAATGTCAATTTGAAAATTTACATGGAATAGTCATAGCAGATAATATGAACCTTTGGCATAATCTGACAAAATGCTGAAACCAGTATACAATAACAATGAATGATTAAATGAATGAATGAATAAATGAATTAATGAAGAAAGGAATGAAGGAAGGAAGGAATGAATGATTGAATGGCCAGTATAATATCAATCAATCAATTAATCGATCGATGGTGCGACCGAACAAGCAAGCAAGCTAGCTAGCAATCAAAGCAATATTCAAACAAAAATATATTTGGCTTACATTAGTGGGATCACTTTGTTTCCACATTTTAATACTTCACAACAGCAGGTGTCAAGTGCCGTGTGCCAGCTGTAAAAAGTTGTCCCGTACTTCACTTCAGTGTTGTTATATGTTTCTGGTCCTTCGGGATCATTGATGCCAGCACTATTAAGTGTTAGGAATTGATTACCGCTTAAGCCGGTGCTAAGGGCATGATGTATGCCGGCATATGTATGCCGCGAAATTTTTTAATTTTTGTAATTGGAAATCGACCTATTTAGATTATATCCATTAAATGAACGGTGATATTTTTCTGCTAACGTGATTGTAGTCTTAGTACAGTAGATATAAGCTTCATAATCTCTTTATGAAGAAACGATAAAAGATATTATTCTACTTTGCTACATTGCGATATTTAATATTTTTGCTGCAAACTTCAAATCAAAAGGCTTCATGTTCATGAACAACTTTACAGTCTTAATCTAAATTAAAAAAAAATAAATTGTTTTTGTATTCATTTTAAATCTTCCATGCAATAGTAAATGTAGTATTTTATATGTCAGTATGTCAAAAGCATTCTGTACATGAAACACTTAATCTCATCAAGACGCTATAATTATTCAAAAGCTACGTCTGATAGATAGATTTAATGAAACAAAAGCCATAATCATGTAAGCCAACGTAATGAAGGTAAAATTTGGAATTCGACCTTGATTTTAAATGATGCTGTACTTTTGCTGTTTTACTAGGCTTTTAGGGTAAGCTTATTTGAGCCTATCTTATGTTTCTATGCTAATTAGGGGATAAAAAGGTAATAATTTGCTTTGCTGTGAGAATTGTAATGATGCATTTACATAGTAAATATTGGTTTAGTACCAATTTAATAATATTAAGTAATATAATGACAAATAAAGGTGTCTTATTTTTACATGTCATGCTACCAAAAGACTGCAAAAATTAACTTGTAAATCTGTGGGTTGTTTTTAAAAATGAAGGAAGAAAACCCAATTCCTTAAAAAGAAATTTGCTTTAAAACTTTGTTTTGCTAATTTAATTTCATATGTTATGATATATTTTAAGTTTGCAAATACATTTTGTAAGAAATAAAGACTTTTAATCAATAGTTTATGAAGGAGTCAGTCTTACTCTCTATAACATACATTAGAATTGTCTTCTGGCTTCTTTTGTTAATCTGAAATTATAATCTTACAATTTATTTCTTGGTTTGTTCTATTAAAGTGATTTTCGAAATCTGCCACAGTCTTTAAAACTTTTCACATTTTCCGTATTTAAAACATTGCGTTCTAGTTTATAACAATGGTTTATGTTTTATGTTCATTTGAGCTATCTCTCTGTTCCCCCCCCCCCCCAAAAAAAAAGACAAATCCCTACAAACAAACAAGCAATAATTTCCGATAATATCTACGTATATATTTTCTACTCCTGGTTAAAAAGTGATTTAAATACAGTAAGATACTATGCTAGCATTATCTATTGCCATTAACTGCATTTGATCTCTTTAGTATCATATATATTGACATAACTTTGATCTCGATGTGTTTCAAGTTTCCTTTTATGGATAAATCGTGCAGAATTACAAGTCACGGAATGTATGATAAAAGATGTCAATACATCTGAAAAGATTTTTTAGACTTCTGCTTTACAAATAAGGAAGTTTGTAACTGAATTTGTCGCTGCTATTTGTCCGTAGATTACATTGTCATCCGTAAAACACTATTTCAGTATGATTATTATATACTTTTAAAAGAGGTTACAGTATGGGAGGATTCACTGTTTCTTGTCTAAGAAAGTCGATGTATTTGCAGGTTATTTTCTGCTAACGAATGATAATAGATTGGGTTAATAAGTAACAAATAAGATTCACTGATGTTCTGGAAAATGTGAATATTCACTAATTTATTTTCACACTTTTAAGTTATCGGCTGCAAATCAAATCGTTCACAAATAAAGAATCGCTCTGGTTATCGTACTGGTTTTGCGTAAGTGCACACTTATGGTGGGAAGAATTAAGTTTTAAAAATTAAAGATAAGTACAATCGACACAAGAAGGCGAAGGAAACATTAAAAACGTCTAACCTCACCGTCGAGTGTTCATGTTCTAAACATTACAATATAGAAAGATTCTTATTGCATGATGCTGATTCAGCAAAATAAAATTGTCTTAGGATTGTTAAGTGAAAGTCTTGCCTCGTTCTTTCATCATAGTTCCACATTCTTTGCTTACAAACAAACAAACAAATTTCCTTTTTACGAGGCATCTTTGTGCCCGTGTTAACCAGAGTGTTCCAATAATAAGTTTTATTTAATTTTGATTTCCTCTGATAACCAGTAGACAAATTTGATTTTAAGACGCAGACCTTGCCTTAAAAGTACTTAAGACATTTCTATGTTATATAAATCTAAAAATGTTCAATCCGGATAGCCCTTAATGCTAAGATAGATTTACTAATTCCGGTCACTGTCTCTACTGTCTCTGCTCGTTGCCATTAGCAAGTAGTTTGTTAAAAAAAAACTTAAGCACATCTTAAACAATGCTATACAATATTGTAGATTTATTATTAAAGTTGGAGACATTATAAGCATGATTTGATTTAGCATTGCATTCAAATCAGTTAGGCCCAATGTCAAAACAATATATTGTGTAAGTAACATTTGTAATAATCGAATAGATGCAGAATAAATAAACGAAAGTGTTAGCATGCAGATATATAAACTGTTATTTGGATTATTAAAATCATACAAACAGGCAAAATGATTAGCAAATTTTTGCACTTGTTCACATTTACAACATGTATGTCGCATTATATGCAAAAATGACCATTTGTTTAATTATTTGAATATCATTCCCAAAATATGGACTTATTGACAAAGTGCCACTTAACTATGATTTACCAGATTCAATCAAGTATTGTGGAAATGACATTTTTTAATAAACTAACTTTTGGGTGAGAGTGCCTTAAAGTAACGTGGACCGAATGTCAGAATAATCATACTGTTTTACCTGCAGATTATTTTTCCTACAGCGAAACGTTGTATGAGAGGTAGTGTAAATATCATGCTATTTTAAATCTTTAGCTTCTCTAAACTCTCTATACATTTAAATGTCAAATTGTTATGGCCTAAGACCAAAGCTATTTTTACTATATATTCTATATAGATACATAATGAAATTGCACTTTCTAAACATTCCAAATAAAGATATTTTCTCTCAACTTTGAAGAACTATCCAACAGAAAAAGATTGTGTGCTGTAATTGAGGGGTTGACCGGCTACATTTTTCAAAATTTCAAAATTTCAAAATCATTTCATATCTCCTCCAGTCAATTATTCCTTATGAATTTTTGGGTTTGAGGCAAGTACTCTTAGAGTGTATTGCGTTTACTTTCTTAGAGAAGAGAATACAAAGTGTAACGTTTTTTGTAGATTTTTGAATAAGTTTGTGGTAATTGTGGTTGTCTTAACTTATCTGAGTTAACTGTTTGTATAGACCTTTTAACAATAAGATTTTAGTCCATAGTAGGGCATAAAAGGCACTAGCGATGACTACCATTTATCTTATAAATGCTTTTATAGACGTGATTTCAAATTATGTCACGACGAAAACAGTAATTTTGGGATGACTAAAAGTGGTAAGTACTTAAAACGTGAAATGATATTTATAACAGATATAAGAAACTATGCGCGCCTAATAATTCAAAGATCAAAAAGTTACGAGGAACTGGATAAAATATGTGTTATTTCACTACCCACTACCCATTTTAATTTCTCAAGGTTAATCTATCTTTGTGACTTAAACATTTTCTGTTTGGCATCACAGTCAAATCAGAAGGATAAATGAATTGACCTCATTTCATGTTATGAAATTTCTTTAGTTTTTATATGAACTATTTCAACAACAATTCAGTTGACCTCTTTATTTGCTAATAGATAAATTGTCACATTTTTATACAACAACTTTTATCATTGTCAGGTCCGTGATCGTAAGGGGAAATTCTTAATAATCTTTTCAGTGACTTTTTAAGGCAATCTTGACACCATAGCTATAAAGGCATCTTTTATGTTTTTGTTAAAAGCTATTTTATATGATTTTCTACTTTTTACCTCAAAATATCTCGGAATTGTGAATGAACTGCCATTTTTGCCCTGCGAAGATAGCGCAATCGCGAGAAATACTACTTCCGGTCGATTTTTCATAGCAGCGGACCGCGTCGTCGAAAGGTATATTCATCTTTTTTGTTGAATTATATTAGGTTTTTAGTTATACATGTATTTAGATGTTCCGGTCATAGCTGACGCATTGTTTTTGTTAGATATTGATCTATTGGTGGTTTTGGTTTACGTTGTTTTGAGGTGTTTATAAGATGGTGTGAAATTATCAGTTTTGGTATAAAGTTTGTGGTTTATACTGAATTTTCAAGTTGTAAAATAATTCATTTCATGTGCTGCATTTTGTGGCGATTTGTTTGATCATAGGTTGTTCAGAACTTGGGTTTGCCAGGTGTTAATTATTGTTCTCTTTAAAAGAGGTGTACGCGAAACGATAGATTGTGTAAATAGTTAGTGAATGTGTTTGTTTTGGACATAAATAGTGATCTGAGATATTTGTTATTTGATGTTATATATGGATATGATATATATTTAAGAAAAGAACAAGAAACAGTTTTAACTAAAAGTGTTCGTGTTTATGATCCAAATGAGAATATTTCAATAATTAAAGCCAGCGGTGCTGCTCTGCCTCCATATCTAAGGAAGTGGGAATAGTTTATATCAGACCATTTCTTTGATTTAATAACGTCAAAGCCAAGCACTATACTGACACCAAATATTTTTGTACTTTAAATCGTAATGTCATTGGCTTTCCTAATCCATTTCTTTGCTTTTGATGTAGCCTGAGAGAAAAGGTGACGGTCACAGTACTTAAGATCTATCAGCAAATTAACGAACCTTTATGTACAACCAAACGCGTGTGTCCAAATAACATTTCAGAACGAAAAACTGAAACGCATTCAGTAATCTAATCGAAACAGAAATACTATTAACGAAAGTGCCCGGACACAAACAGCTATAAGCAAGTTTATAATGGAAAATAAACTGCCGTGTCCACATGCAATCTCTCATCGTCCATTTTCATAAAACCAATTATTCTGTCTCAACTTTCCTATGTAAGTGTAAGGGCGTAACACAACAATATTTTACTAGAGTCTACATAATTATAGGAACTTGGTTTTGTATGGATTAATTTGTGAAAAATATCACTGCTACACTAGATGACAAGTTTTTCATTTATGAAATAACTTAAAATACCAAATACCTCGAACTGAAAAAAATCATTACAGTTACAATAATTGACATACTGAGTATGTTCCATTTTAAAGATACAACTAATACATCACCTACAATGTTTTTACGGCACTTGTGAACGAATTTTAAAAAATGATTTATTTTACTACCTTGATTAAAGTGTGTATGGGAAATGATTAAAAGGTTGGCATAAGTATTGTCATTTCAATGCGTAGTTAATCTACCTCCTCCACCAAGACATTGACATTCCAACTATTCAACTGACATTTCTTACTAGCCAACCAGTTATTATAGATGAATATTGGAAATGAATGGGATTTATTTGTTTTTAAATGTCAGTAATACATAGCATGTGACTTTGGTGGTATTTTTGTTTTTCATGACAGTTCAAAAGAAATGTTCGTTTATGTAAAATCAAAAATTGCTTTACACGAAATAGACATAGCAGATAATATGAGCCTTTGTTATAATCTTACAGAACAATTAAACCAATAATAAAGTAAGAGTTTAAATAAATGAATGAACGAATTAATTAATTAATGAAAGAAAGAAAGAAAGAAAGAAAGAAAGAAAGAATGAATGAATGAATGAATGAATGAATGAATTAATTAATGAATGAATGAATGAATTAATGAATGAAATTTCAATCAATCAATCAAGCAAGCAAACAAACAAGTAAACAGACAAACAAACAAGAAAGCAAAACAACATTCAAAAGCAATAGATATGGCTTTCATGAGTTTACTACTGTACAGTGACCCTATATCTAATTATATATCTTTAACTGTTATTAACAATTATTCATAGCAAATAATAAGAAAATATTACTGGAACTAAATCTTTTCTTTCGTGTATCAATCGTTGAACAAAACCAGAACATACAGGCCGCATTTGGCACAGTGTCACAAAAATCTATAGCGTATTAATCATCGCTGCTTTGCATGAGAAGCGTTTTAAAGGCAACAACATTTTTGTTTGTAATGAAGCGTTAAAGTGTGAAAGTTATAACGTATCTGTGCTCATTTAATGAATGATACTAGCAGTGTTAAAATACAGAAAAAATCTCAAGAGATAATGAACAGATACGCAGACAATTTTATTCGTTACAAAGATTTATTTTGCAATTATGTGTGGCTGGTTTCTTGTTCCACATATCAGACACTATTTAGATTCACAAAAATAAATTTGGAACTTTAAATGTGAAATTAAAGTGACATTATTCTCATTCTTTTACTGTCAAGTTTGAGCTAAATTAACTATTTGTTTCAAAAGATTGACAATAATAATGACCATAGACCATTGACAATGATCAATATTGACACAGCATAGAAATAAAAAGACTGCACCACTCTTTTTAATTGAATGCTACCGAATAGTTCAAAAAGTTATTTATAGATACTTATGTAGACCACAAGAATAAGTGATTATTCAGGTGACACATATTATATAATTAAAATAATTTTAAAAAATAATGTTCATTTGAATTTTATCTGAATAGTCGCCGTTTACTCATGGATGGGCATAATGTTCCTTTGAAGCAGCATGCCTCCAGAGTCATGCTAATTTTCATAAACATTCTCAAGATGTATTTTAAAGTAAAATTTTGTGAAGTGAACAAATATTTTGATTAACACCTTGGAAATGCTTACAATGCACGTAAATTTAAAAAAAAAACATACAGACAAAAAACAACAAAAAAACAACAAAAAACAAAACAAAAAAAAAACAGGACAAAATATGCAAAAATAGCAATTACTAGTAACTAGAGCACGAGATACTATGTCGTGGCCACGAGTTACTAAGTCGTGGTCGTGGCCACGAGATAGTTAAGTTGTTGGAACGAGATACTATGTCGTTGCCACGAGTAACTTAGTCGTGGGCACGAGAAAATTAAGTCTTGGGACTGAGATACTATGCCGAGACAACGAGTTACTAAGTCGTGGCCACGAGATACAATGACGTGGCCACGAGTTACTAAGTCGTGGCCACGAGTTACTAAGATTTTAGATTTTTTATGTACAAAATGACAAAATACTTTATATTTATCATTATATTGTTACATCTTTAGTGACAGAGTAACATTCGTATGTGACTTTGTTAAATTTCTCACACTATTATTACAGATTTAGTAACAGATTAGAATTACGTCTGCCTCTTTGTTATATTTATCACAATATTACTAAATGTACTCCTTAAGTGACTAAGCAGGATTTAATTTTTATATTTATCTGCAAAATAATGACATTTTTGTTTGTAATGAAAGTGTTAAAATAATAACAAGACAATTTGAACAGCTATAGAACATCTTGGCTCATTTAAGTTATGATACTAGTAGTGTTAAAATCCAGAAAAAAAACTTTCGAGATTAAGATTCATAAATAAATGCATAAAACTATTTTTCATTAATAAAGAATGCATGGTAACTCATTGTTTAGTAAATGACCGATAATGTACGCATACATCATTTTTTCTTATTATTTTCAAGGCTGGTTCGCTTATGTTATAACGATTTTCAACTTGGTACAAATGTTCAGTACACTCAGCAGACCATTAACTTATAAACTGTTTTTTACGGGGGAGTAATTATTTCCTATCATGAAACATTTTGTGAGACTGAACATTCATAAAGTACTTTTTCGCGGAAAAAATGACATAACACATAAGGCTTGCATACTTTATTTTTGGAAAAGATCAAATGTTTAACAAAATGAAACACTTTATTTTTCCACCTTGTTATTACCAGGTCAGGCGTATCAATAATAAAATTAGATAATTCCTTACAGTATAATTGAAATTGATAACAATCCGATAATCAGAAGCATAACCTATAGACGAATATCTGTTTAATTATATATATTTTATGCATAGCATAATAAATAAATTATTTCATTTTTATCTAAAGAACAACCGCATCAAGTATAAATGAAAAAACAGCCAAATTGTAGCTCATATAATTCCTATTTACAATGATGAACGCGACTCCAACTTTATCAGGAAATTATAAAAAAAAGTGTTTCGTTATAGGTTCTTGTACCGGATAACCCTGATGAAATATTTTGCTGTTCCTGCAAATTTAATTCGACCGCTGTTAGAGAAAGAAAAACCGTATGTATCATTATTTTAAGCTACACTCACTAATTAGGTTAGCAGAATTAAGATGTATGACAAAGTGCTACTTTGCAGTAATTGACGAAGGTCAATAAGTTTGGGGACGTACTTTGGCATAAGATTGATTTCAATCAACATAAGTTAATTCAATATGTTGTTTTTATTTCTTTTGTAAAAAAGGTTCTTACCAAATTACCAATATTTACTTCTTTTAGTGTCTATATAAGGATTTATTGACCATATATTTTATAGTATTCCAAACAGGAATATCTAAATGTCATGTTAGAACATTCGCGACAACGCGTTATATGACAAAATGTGCATTAAAACACCTCAATTTATAAGAGACAGGTATATCATTAAAAAATAATCTATTGGAATTATGTCCCAAAGTCTTCTTTCGGTTATATGGTACAAGTCATTAAAAAAATTTTTCACTTAAATAAGTATTATACATTTCTAATTTAGACTTTGAAAGTTTACGTTCTTTTGTGGCTAGTAAGAAGCATGGACAAAATGTTTTACATTATTTTTCAGACAAATGCAGTTATTTGGATCTGAATTATATATTTCTTTTTCAAATTTTATCATTTACATACCTTAGAAATAAAGCAAAACCTACTTGAAAAGAGCGTAAGTGTACAGTATGTACATATTTTGCTGTTTTTTAACTATACAGACATGTAGGTATATACAAAATAAAGGAAAAAGTACTTTCTATCAAACTCATATCTTTTATAGATGTCTTTGAAGTTTTATCATACAATGACGATAAATAATAAGACAATAAAAGTTTTTCATATTGTTTTATTTTCGTACAAATTCTTTAAAATGACATCAAAAGAAAAACGAATAGAAAACTATGTAGCAACTGTCTGACAACAATATTATAAATCTATAAACAAATTGAAATATTTTAATTATAGAAAAAAAATGTAATTACTTTCCAAACAGACCAGTAGAAGCACAATTTTCAAGAATTTGCAATATTTGTTTGACAGTTTCTGAGGTTTCACGAAATAGACTTTGTTTGAAAATCCACGATATATGTAACCAGTCGGAGAATGGTTGATCACAGAACGACGGGAACCCTTTTGGAGGTGTGCTGTAGCAGTATGAATGTGTCTGAAAAGCGTACTTTTGTTTCCCTTGACAGGTCATATTGTCTCTTGATAATAGCGGAACCAGTTGTTTCTGAAGAAGATAAGGATTTCAATTTAATTTAATGTGATGTGATAGATATATAAAACTTGTTTGTCATTTAAACAACTGCTGTTCGCCAAATGTTTTTAACACGCACTCTTCGCAATCTTTCCGATGAAACAATTGATCAATTATTTTTGCTATGATCAAATCTTAACATGATCGGAGAAATCACTTTGTCTGTTTTAAATAACGAAAGGTAAGCCTTAGTTAAAATCAAGAAATAAAAAACCTGAAGGCACGCTCTTGTTTCGTCTATCCGACGCTTGACGTCGCAAAATTCAGGTCGGTTTTTCTAAAGTCATTGCAAATGGTAACTCCGAAACCTACAGCGTAAGAATCCTTGGCCGCTTCACGTGGAAACTGTTTCTAAAAATAATAACACATTCATCAAAACTAAAGGCTTTGACGTCATAGGAATAAGACCAAAAAATGAGAGAGAAAAATGTTTGGATTACTTTTAAAAGTACAACTGTACTACTAGTATAACGTTCAAATGATTTAATGCATTTTAACATCTTCTATCATATTATCCCTGTCTTTCCGGAAAGATATTTTTAGAGGAAGAAACGTTATCTGATTGGTATTTTCATATATATTTTAAGTAATTTAATACGGTATTACGTCTCGTATTTCAAGAATCTATGTAACTAATTATTTATGAAAATTTCACCTAAAAAAGAAAATCGTTATATTAAACCAGTTTTCAGTTTCTCTTTTTGGAAGTTGATATGTTTACTCATTATTTCTTACATATTTCCTTATTGTTGGAAAAAAATTATGATACTTGTGTGTTCAATCATACTGACTTGTTGCGGCATGGCCGAGTGAATATGGTGTCGGACTGGTAGTTTAAGGATTGCTGTCGTCTGCGTGTGTTCAAATCCCGTTAGGGCTGTTGTTTCGTGAGCAAAAAACTTTACACTCATTTCATAAGTCTGGTTGGATCTAGGAAAGGATTCGAGAGTGATTTAATAAGCGTTAGATTGTCACTCTTACTATATTCTCTCTACACATAAGTCAGATTTACAGTTATTGGGTATGGCATTTTAAGATTTCACACCAATGCGAACAGTTATTTTGAAAATACGGTATATAACTGCATACAATGTAATTTGTTAAATTACAATGATGCATTTATCTTCTAAATAGAAATTAATAATTGCAATGAATTTCATTCATTTAATTTATCATTAACGTTTGAATCTACCATTTCAAAAGGATTGATGTTTTTATTTTATGCTTTTCAGTGGATTACTGATTTATCCGTGAAAATTATATTTGGTAATTTCACAGTGAAAATTATCAAAATATAATTTCACTTTTTTCAATGACGAAACTACTTTTTTAAGATTTTCCCCATGTGGTACCTCAATTTTATTTTTGCTGACAATTCTGACAATGTCAGGCTGTTTAAAGAAAAAGGAAAGCTGAAATTGATAAATACCTTAAACGTCAAAAGTAATAAAAAGAAGAAAACTTACTTCTATTCATTCAAATTCCAATCACCAAATTTCGTCTCTAAATTTTTTGTTTCATTTTTACAGTCTGAAAAATACATTCCTTCCACATGCAAACTGCTCTTGATGACATTTGGGCATATTAAAGTATCCTACGAGTAATAACTGCCGTATGCTTTATGAAAAATTGAAAAGCAATGACAGCTACAGCTCGTAGAACAAGTAAACCAACCCAGCGTTCCGAGCAAGTTCCAAGTCTTCCATTTTCATAGCTGCTTTTTTCATGTTTTCACATCTGTCAACACTTAATTTTTGTCTGTTTCAATCCTCAAATATGTTTTCTTTCTTTTAAAAAGGTGTATGACTAACAATTCCAAATGATATCCCTCTGAATCAAACACAAATTATTTTCCTCCCGTGAAATACACAACTTTAAAAAATGGCTGCCGCTTACATTTAACAAAGCCAGGTCTAATATAAATTCGCAGTAGGTAACAGAAATATGGATGGATGGTTGGAATTTTCTCCTACACGAATTGTTTGTTTTTATTATTAAAACAAGCGATCATTCATATTTTTTAAACAAAATAAATAATATCACTGTCATTTAATGTTGATTGTCGGACTTATTTTTCAGCTCAAGACTTCTTGTTTTTAATGAGAAATTCGCACGAAATGGGGCTCTCAATGGGGAAACAGATTTTAATATTTATGTTAATATTATGGAAATTTCGTTTAAACTTGTTTTTTAGCATAAAATAAAAAGAAAATTTGTTTGTTTGTTGTGTAAGATGTAATTTTATTTCATCTCGTGAACTTTAAAAACAGTATTCTCACTCGTGGCTACGCCACTCGTGAGAATACTGTTTTTAAAGCCCACTCGATGAAATAAAATTTCATCTTACACACAAACAAACAAATATCCTCTATATCTACCGTGCAATTGTATAATATTATTTTAGTTACATCGCATAATTTATTTATTTACATCTTTTTCAGACAAAACACACAATTGCATTTAGAACATATACATGTATATATATAGTGCAGATCGAGACCCATCCACTAAACTTTATAAACTTAATGATATATGGTAGTCAATAAACGCCATGTATTTACAGTATTTTTACTTCAAATATTAAAAACTATTGTTAAAACTGAATATACAATAGTTGAAAAAAAAAATATGCATTTGGTTTATATGATCTGCTCTCATTGAATATAAAGCAAAATTGCGAAACGGTTATCAAATATCAAAGGAATTAAAGAAGTAATACATTAAACAACGGCACATAAAATCTAGGACAGTAAGATGTTATATGAATGCAAGAACAAAGCAGAGTGTTTACGGTATCAATAGACTAGACATTGAGGAAATATCAGTTTCGCATGCTTTTGAAATACTTAGTTTGCTAAAAAATACTTTTCTTAGAAAGTTACTTTTGTTACTGGAACATGTTTTTTTCTTTTCCATTTCATTTTGAAGATTCTTATTTTTGTTGTTGATTGCAAGATTGGGATTTTGAAGGAATAGGATACATAGAGCATGTGAAGTTGTTACTTTTAATTTTGAACAAGTATAAAAGAAAATATCAATACAATACAATATTTCTTTATTAAGTCAAGATTATATATAATTTAACAACAGACAATTTACAAATAATATCATTATTATAACATACGTATATGGGTGTATTTAACAATTTATTTAGAAATAGACATGTAAAACATATTTCGAAAACAGCAGTGTATAAGAACAACGTGTCTAATGTTATGAAAGTTCTGACTAAATAGCTTTTACTAGGGGAACAGTTTAAAACCGGGCATTTTTGCATGCACACAATTGAGTTATATTTAGAATAATTATACTAGTCAATTTCTCCCAACTAGTACTTTATATCTAGCAGTTTTCATACTATAAAAATTGGAGACATAAGAATAAAGCTACACAGTATCGATAAGTTCGTAATAATCTCAAATAACTGTATATATATACAAAGACACAATTTACTATTGTGTTGCACAATTATTTTGTATTAATCATGTCAGTCTAGAAATTTCATTCATAAAAATGTGGATGTAGTCGGTAGCGTTGACCAATCAGAGAAAATTTTACCTGGCGAGTTGTTTAATTTTATTTATAAGAAGAAAGCAACTTATTGATTCAAAATATATGAAACATACATACTTAAAGATTTCAAGGTAGCATAGTCGGTACTATTTAACAATTCATTATACTTGATTACATTTGGATGTTTATAATAATATTCTGGGATATATTTTTTCCGTATGACAGTAAAACGTTTACAGGACAAAATTGCGTGAAATTCGTCTCCAAGTCTTCGGCACTCTTCGCAGATACGCTCGTTGTATGGAGTTTTGTTATATCTTAGAATTTCTACCGGAAGACGGTGATTAGCTGTACGAAATTTAAGAAGCGGTATGTACATGTTTTTCGGTAATATTGTTAAATAGTCTTCTCTTTTTTGTTCTTGTTTTACAAATAATATAGTTTTCCTTTGTTTGAGACTTGTAATTTTTCATTCCAATCTGTTATAAATAATTTTTTATTGATCTACTAGCACTTGCTTTATTAGTAAGTGGATATTTTTTATAGTGTTCAAGAATAGATAGGGGAAACCAGTATTATTTAAAATATCTTTTACTGAATTTAGCCATCTGTAGGAATTATCGCTTTGAATCATTATTTTGTAAATAATATTTGAATATTTATTTGAATCATTTGTTTTTAAAATATTCCAAAACCGAATTATTTTCGTATTGATATTTATTTGCAACGGGTAACGCCCCAATTCCCCATATAACATTTAAGCGGGGGTACTTTTCCTTGTACTTGTAATTTTTCTTAGAAATCTAAATGAACCTTTTCTATGTCGTTGTTATTTTCTATACCCCATATTTCGCTTAAAAATGTGGGTATGGGTAAGATTGTGTTATCAAATAATTTAAGCTGAAGCTCTAAAGGTAGATTTAGGTTAAAAAAACGTTTGGTTTGTATAACAAATGCGTCGCTTTTTTTGCCTGGGTTATAATATGGTCACGTGCTTTGTTAAATTTGCCAGTCTGACTAAAAACAACTCCAAAATACTTATATTTTTCTGTTATCTCAATAGGACGATTATTTATATAAAATGTTACGTTACGAATACCGCGTTTAATCGAGTCGAAAACAATAACTTTGGTTTTATCTGTATTTATTTGCAGTTTCCATTCTTTGCAGTATGAGTAGAAATCATTTAAACATTTCTGAAAATCGTGAGGGTTTCGCGCAAAAATAATAGTATCGTCCGCGAAGAGAAGAGCTAGGATAGTCAGAGTTTCTATGTTATCGTCGCATTCGTAGTCTAATGTAATCCCAGAATGAATTGCCTTTTGATGTTAAGTAAGCTAAAAGGTCATTAAGATACAGGGAAAATAAAAGTGGGGACAAATTTTCCCCTTGACGGACCCCTATATCGCACGAGAACATTGCTGAAATATTGCCATTTAACTGGATACAAGATTTAACCCCTTTATACATATTGCGGATAAGTCTCAGGAATTTTCCATTTATTTCAGTATCGATTTATTTTTGGAAAAGTTGCGCACGTGGTAAATTATCAGAACAGAACAGAACAGAAAATTTATTCAGTCTTATGCATATACAGCACATCGACATCAACCAATATATAAATATATAAATACATTTGTGACAACAATGACATAGTTAAAACACATAATTATATACAAGTTACATAATCAAAGAGAGTGTTTCAAAAATTTAGATATCACTTTAAAAAAAATGCAAATGCACGAGAGAAATCAATGAATCCGACATATTTTTTTTTTTGTTGTTTATTTTTTTTTTAAATTCTATGAGAAAGTTCAATGTAAACACATGATCAAGAGTTGACATATTTTTTCTAAAGGCAATTTGATTTCCATGGATCAAGTTATTTGTTTTGACAAACCTTGTCAGTCTATCATTTAGGACACAAGTGAATATTTTTGAGAGACAGGATAAAATCGTGATGGGTCTATAGTTTTCCGGGGAAAGTTTCGAAGCTTCTTTTATATATTGGAATAATGTAGCCCTCTGACCAAGTACTGGGGATAATACCAGTATCCAATATCTTGTTGAAAGGTTTTGCATAGATTGGAAGCATAATATTTTTAGTGCTTTTAATATATTCGTTTGATATGGCATCCGATCTACTATCTGCTTTACCATTTTCACATTTTATAATAGCTTTGCTTATTTCCGAATGCGAAATTTGTGAATTTAATATTTCATTTTCGTAATTCATATCGGTTTCAGCTGCTATTTTGAAATGGTTTATTTCCCTTTTCAAAATAATCATGAAATTCTTGTAAATTTGGGGTTTTTATGTCTTTATTACGATTTATGGAATTTAAAAACGTCCAATAACCTTTAGGGTCACAATTATTTATTTTACGCAATTTCGATTCATTGATAAAATTATGTTTATTTATGTAATACTTCATCGTCCGTTTATACTCCTTGCTTGCGCAGTTGAGTAAGTTTCGGTTTTGCTGGTTATTATTTTCTTTGTATGCTTTACGTGCACGGTTATATTGAGATTTTTTACTTCTGCAGTGAGGCCCGAACCAGGCTTTGTTTTTAATTCGTAATTTGTTTTGCGTTTGTTTTTTACGCATTTGAGATTGTACATTTCTAGTATGAAAGGTGCTCTTGGCGGAGTTTCCAAAATAATTGAAATGTTTTGCATGATATCATCTAGAAACGGTGACTGCGCAGATTCCTCCGAAGGAAAATTTTCTAGAAGGTTTAAAATATGTGATACATATTCTTGGTCTATGTTTTGTACGAGTTCTATACTTTTATCTGATTGCCATTTAAAGTGCTGGGGACTTGCTTCGGTGGTGCTAACAACTGAACTAATTTTATTTAAGACCTCTGTGTCAGATCCGATAATTGTTGTAAGAAGTGAGTGGCCATCGGAAAAAATGCTATCAAGTTCAGTAATGTAGAAATCTTTGAAATATTTTAATAAGTTTGCAAAGGCTATAGTGTAATCTATAACGGAGTTATTTTTAAATGTACAAGCCGTTCTAGGCTATCAATCCCAAATCTACCATTGAGTATATACAAGTTATTACTTATACAAACATCAACTAGTTTTCTACCTAAATTATTGATATAAGGTCTTTGGACGCTCTGTTTACATTTAAGCCTAAACTTCTTAAAAAAAATCTACCATATTTTCATCAAAATCAAAAAAGCTTGACAAAAATGCGTCTGGTTCTGAGAAATCCTGCAACAATCCAATATGAGCATTAGCATCTCCAGTTAACATAACATTTTCATATGAGATACACATATCAACAACTTCGTTTTCAAAAATTAAGAATTCATCTTGGTTGAAGAATCTTGAGGACTATGGTGGGATATACACAATACCTATTATCAAGCATTTATTTGACTGAAATGGATTTTTAATTATCTTGATCCAAAATACGTAATCTGATGTAGAATCGATTTTTTCAACATGTTTACAAATATCATTTTGATAAAATCCCCCACCCCACCAGAGCGTCTCAATGATGCTTGTTTTCTAGGCTGGCTTAGAAATACATAATTGTCAATGTTTATTTCATCATAGTTTGCAATTTTACATTCTGTACAACAAAAAATATCATAGTTTGATACTAAATATATAAATTCTGGGAAGTTCTTGATTTAATACCACAGACGTTAAGCGTTCCAATTTTTAGTTCACTTCTTTTGAGGTACTTATAACACTTTTTTATCACTGTATTAACAGCAGAATATTGTTCATGTGGCCCCTTCTTTCCTAGTTGGTTGCAGCTGTTGAGATGATCTTTGATCAACATTGCCTTATACGGTACGATCTGTTTGGACGCGGGATCTCGCGTGAAACGATTAGGAGAGTGACGTCGGAGCAACACTCACACGACGGGGTTAGAAATTTGCTACCCGCTTTTTATCTTGCGTGTTACATTCAATACATGCAGTATGTCGTTATGTCACTAAAGACCGTTTAGCATTGGTTTATCAATTTGCTCCGCCGGATATTTTCTTTACAAAAGAAATTTGTTAAGTAGAAGTAGTGGAATTTATTTAAAACAGTGGTGATTCATAGATCGAGCCAACATGTCACTTTGATCTTTTAATGTGTTCGCTATTCTTTCATTCACATTAGTTACTCGAAGTTTGTTCAGAGTTTCTAACTTGCATTTATATATCATTTGTTTCTATTTGTTTCTATTTTTCAAATTTTTCAAGTACAGCCATACTTTTTCTCTACATTTCTTGGCAAATTCCTTGAAAAAAGTTTAACATCACAAAAAGAAAGTAAAAACACCAATTGCCTGGACCGCTCATATCATAAGCGAGCGAGCTACCGCTGGACGTCAGGTTTCCAAAATAGTTATTAGGTATAAGTCGGAAGCAAACCAAATAATTCTACTTATTATTATATTTTTCTTATGAGTTGATTTAGTGCCACACCCCCTCTTTGCATTTATGTCCAAATTTCAATCACCATGACATATTTAGAGGACTTATTTCTGCACATGAAATAAGTTTTTTCTAGATATTTTAAATTTCCTTGGTTTGTAACTCTTCAAAAAAAGAAATAAAGAAGGGAAAGAGAAGCAATGACTAGTGAAAGATAAAGACTGTTGTTTGCTTGTTATTTGATATGTGATATAATGATAGGATAAGTTATCCATAATTACAGTGGTTATTTACTTTAAGGATAGGTTGGCTTACGTGACAAACATCGGAAAATCTTAAAAAAACCAGCACTTCCATTCCTTCAAAAGCATTGCTTTGCGGTTTTTGACATGTACTTTCTGACATGTATTAATGTTAACAAAAAAGTTTCTTTATTATGTAACATTAATTTTTGCTTAGTACTGGTTGGTTCTAGGAACGGTTTCGAAAGTGTTTCAATAAGCTTATAGCTTCCAACACAGTCGAACTAAAATAAATTCGTAAAAACTAAAGTAATTATTGGGATTGTAACTAAGGTTATTAATTGAAACCAGAGACGGGTTTGGAATCATATTAGACTTAAACAATGTTGTTTTGTCTGGTATTTAAATGTGATATCTTAATCTAAGTACATGAATTGTGTTTCAGAGGTAATATCACAATTTCCAAATTATGCTTATAAAGTTTATGTTTGCTTTGTAGTGAGTTAAGTTAAGTTAGCTAGTTAGTTATTTTCTATAAAGTTTAAGTCAAAATTTTCAATAAGAAATGTATGCATATATTTTAATGAATACATATAATATGTACACATATTTGCAGTACATATTTTTACATATTCTTCGATGTTTGAAAATTGTTTTATAAGCATGATATTATACATATATATTTAATCAAGTGTGAAATACAACCTCAATTACAGCATACAAGATCTTTAAACTTTTAGCTAGGCTTAGAATGTCTAAACAACATACTTCTCCATAATCATTGTATGTAGGAGGAATTTATTTTACAACATCAAACCTTTTTGCAATGTATAAAATCTATAACTAAGCATTAATTTCATTGTATTGCATCTGTAAATTTAATTTAGTCACATCTGTAAATGAAATATGTACGTAGACCATTGATTATGATATGACGAAGACTGGTATTGTTAATGGGACGTGACTGCATTTTCTAAACTTTGAAACATCTAAATACATGTAAGAACTGCATTCCGGAAGTATGAGCAAAAATAAATACATATTTTACGACAACATATGTAATATGTATTATTTACGACAATTTTATTTCTCTTCAAAGAGTAATTTAGCTGTTTCTTAGAGACGTTTCTACTAAAGAAGAAGTAAATAACTCATATAACATTTTTTTCTTTATCGTGTAACGAACAATTATTATAATCTTATTTCATGATTCATTTTATTTTTCTTAGTGAATTAAGCTATTTGACTTGACAGCAGCCCTTTAATTCAAAATTGCTTAACTTCAATTTTATTTAGATGAATGAGTAACAAAATTAAACATATTCAATTTGAAAATTATATACTTCATTCATTGGCTTTGTGTATTTTTAATCCTTTGTATGCTGGAATAATAATATCTGTCATATGTTGCGGTTCGGACCGGAATATCCGTCCCGAGGGGACCCGCCCATTGGGCGGTAACGAGGCTTGCCGAGTTACCGCCCATGGGCGGGTTCCCGAGGGACGGATATTCCGATCCGAACCGCAAACATATGAAAGATATTTTTTCTTGCATATTCTGCCATATTATTTCATATTTAAAATGGTTTACCTCAATATGATATATGTTCATGGAAATTAAAGTCATTTCATCCATAACTATTTTCTTACATTAGCTTATGAACTTACAACTCAAATAACAACGGCGAAATGACGTCATCCTAAGACATATTTCCCTTCTAAAACGACGTCATTTTAACGCGATTCATTCATAAATGGCGCTTAAATGACGTTGTTGTTTGACACGCGACTCACTTGGCACCCCCCATGCCAGATGAAATTTCCGGCATGGGTAAAACTCACGGAAACGCCCGTCTGCTATGCAAGAAAAAATACCGTCTGCTCATCAAATTCCTGTAATGAACGATTAACGGGAAACTGTCAACAGCTTAGAAGCCAACAAGACGTTGACGTACTCACTTGTTTCTTGTGTACCAATCTATAACATGTAACAAGGGCATTGTAAGTTATCTCAGCAGGCACATAGTTAGTGTATGCATGCAGAGGCGTCCTTGGCCGAGTGGTTTATGTCGTCAAAACAATTGCCCCTCCCATTGTGGGTTCAAATCCCGCTTAGGACCTTGGATTCTGTCATGCAATAAAATTATCCACTTTTCTGTCGGAACGTCAATAGTTCTATTTGGATGCCTTTTTGTGTCTGAAATAATGCACAGAGGGGCACCCACCAGTAAAGCTTGAAAGTCGCTATATGACCTTTACCGTGTTTGGGCGACTTAAAACTTAACACGTAAAATTGTTAGTGAATTCAGGGTAAAAAAAATTTGAAACGGCAAACTGCTTATTTAAAGTTTAAACAACGATAATATGTACATGTTGTCTATCGATCTCTATAAAAGAAAAAAAACAATTAGATGTGTTGAATAATTATCTGTTGAAGAAATTCATTTTGACCCCTGCATTCTTTAATAAAGTAACAAATAACACATATTTTTATTTTTGATCGAATATGTGTTCTTTAAAAAAATATTATGTTCATGTTTCCAATTTATAATGATCTAAGTTATTCTTTCAACGAACATCTAATGTATAGCGATAAAGAGAATTTTAATGTGAAATAGATTTCAGGGATATTTAAATACAAATATCTCAAAACATAACGCACATGGTACCGTTTAGATATCGATTTCATACAAATACCGATTATGCAAAAAAGGCCTATAATTTTCATAATTAGTGTGCAAAGATATGATTTTGGTTTTAAGTAGCACCGAAACTTTAAAGAAGATATGGCGATATTATCTTTACCGGGGTCTTAAGGCACGAGTGAGCATCTGTATAGAACCAACGATTGTCCTTTCACTAGCAGGACATCTTACTTCAATAGCTGTATCCAAAGCACCTTGCGGGAATAGACATCGGTGTTGGGAAAGTGTATCAATGTAGCGACAATAATAACTTGGTCATAGATCTCCCGTAAACTACCTTGAATGATAGCTTCTTTACAGAACAGTATCAAAAATACTTTGATCATTGTGTTCAAAGCTGTAACAAAGGATAAACAAATATATTGTGTGCTAGGATTTCAATATGGAAAACAATATCACCAAGGAAGGGCGGCCTTTAATGAACGCAACCCCCACAAAGCAACACAGGACCACCGGCAAGGAACCAAGCAGGACACCCAAACAAGTCAAACATCAAGGTACATAATCCAACAGATATATTAGGTGCATTTTAAATTGTTCAGTTGTAAATTAGAAAGCTCGTCGGAATATCAATTTTCCTTGTTTGTGGCCATCGAAAAATTAGTAAATTACGTAAATTGAACCCCTAAGGAAGTTTCTTGAAATCTAGGAAATTCTAATTGTTAAGAGTTTAAAAGGTAACATATCTTCTCTGTTTTGAAATCATTAGATGTTAAGTTTAGATATAAAAAGAAACTGTATAGTAATTATCACTACATTTTTGTACATCGAGTTTAATATGTCTTAAAATGAACGAATGGTTTTTTTCTCTTTCTTTTCTTACCTTGCTAAACGAGTATTTACTAATTACATGGACGATGGTAAATAGATGTGATTTAAAAGTTTCTTTAAATGAATGGAAGCAGATAAAATTTGATCCAGATGCCTTTAAAAAGCCATCCCATAAGTGTTTTAATCACGAAATATGTGTTACCTTAAAGAAAGTATTATTCAAAGTGTTATTCAAAGAATTGTGATTTATATACAAGTGCATGTCCGTTTGCTCACTTGTTAAATTCTGTATTATCCTTGATGGCACTGAAATGTCTATAATGTTACTGACAAATAGACTCAAAAATATTCAAAAGAAATGGCTTGAAAAAAAAAACAAATTATATGTTAATACCATTAGACCATTAGTTAACATCCAGGACAATTAAGTATACAAACCAACATAAAATAAAACGGGAATCATTTTAATGAGATGAAACGAAGCTCAGTCTCTTTTGTTTGTTTGTTTGCTTCATTTTACGCCTTTTTCAACAGTATTTCAGTCATATAGGCGGGTAGTTTCCTAACCATCGTTCCTGGAGAGTTACACCAGTACTAGACTACCTTCCTCCGCGCTAAACTACCAAAGCATCTCCCGGGGATCGAACCCACGCCAGAGAGGTAACTGGATTAGAAGTCATCGACTCTAACCCCTCGACCACGGAGGCGGTCTAAGCTCAGTCTCTAACCTCTTTTATTTTGCAAAGAAACTTAAACTTTATAATGAGCTTTTGTAAAGAAATAATAACATGTTTATGATTAAAAAAAAACTTAAAGAGATAATGGTTCTTCTAAAATAACTCCGTGCCGTGACATATCGTTTTGAAAAAGCATTAGTAATAAGATATGGCAAACTTTCCACAGACGTGATTTATGTAATTTTATACTATCATTTTGTTCAGAAAGTCATTTTCCGACGGTTTTTTATGATTATGAAACATACAACGCAATATTTGCACTTTACGAACACATGTTGTACTATCTTAGTATCTAACAAAATGGCTAATGACGCGGAAAATTCTTACTTTTATTTTGTCCCCCAATTTTGACGAATTTGTTGATAAAATGTGTTCATTCTTTTCAATGAACAAATAATAAGCATCATTTTCTGCGCATTAAGCTGTATTCGATGTCATTCTTTTTCAGTTTTGACATCATACATCAACGTGTTTTGTCAGCGCGCATAATTTACTATACAATTAGCAAAGAAAAAGTGAACAAAAAATGACGCTAAACGGCTTCACAAAAAGGAAAATCATATTATTACTTCCTTTGCCGTATACTATGTTTTGACTGAATGTGACCAATATAGAACATGTTCCCCGGAATATGTTTCTTATATCACCCTCGGGCATATAACTCTTACGCATCGCCTGAGATTTTTCCCCGTTTTGATAAAGTATATAAGAAATGGCTGCGCCGCCGGGTAATATACAAGTTCTCGGGTTGACACTATCACCCCGATAGCCATATCCCGGTTATATGACATCATTGCTGCTGTTCCTGGATGGTAACATATACAATTAACAAGATTTGGCCATTTCTACCTGTACACCGCCTGTCATTAGCCAATCAGAATGGAAATTTTCAAACCACATGGTAACAAAATGGACGACAAAAAATAATAACCTCAAAAAGAGACACCTACGGGGCAAGTTATAAGTTATGCTTTTTGTCAGGTTACCATTATTATGTTGAAATGAAATACTATCTTCCATTACGGAGCTCGAAACCAGTATTTGGGTTCCTGCGGGGTAAACAATATCCGGAATATTTCTATAAAAAGAAGAAACATTAGCTCTATTGTTCAGGAAGGAATCTATTTCTCGAAAAAAATGAATACCTGGCTGAACGATAATTTCTAGCACTTTTTTTGAAATTATATTAATTCTATGTTCTAAATAAATCTTAATTGTCTGCTTACTTGTAGGGAGGTATTTCAATAGAAAAATACTTCCTTATCTGCACTGTAGTTGAAATGTGTATTAAGCTGAAATGCATTTCAGTGCGGTGCTTTTATGATAAATTAGTATAGTAATCATAAAGTGATAGTGCTCAAAGCTAACCGTTTATGTTTTATAATACTAAATTCGTTGAATCGACTAATTACTTTTATTATTTTATATCATAATCATTCTTTTGCATCAATACTCCTGTTTATTAGACGATAGTAATATCCACTTTGTACTATTAGACGTAATATTTATACGGAATTTGCCTTTGCGTGGGAATAATATAGATAATGTCTTTACAAATGATTTATTGATATTGTTAATAAACGCCTGTGAGGTTGAACACATTATTCCTAGGTCTATAGAGTTTCCCTTTAGGGATAGTCATCCGTGATTTCTTTTTATCTAATGAGTATTTTAATAGTCACTATAATGTGTTTGTTTGCTTGTATGTTGTTGTTTTTTTAATCATATTTAATAGTTAAAAATTTAAAGACTGTTATGAAGTGATTTGTCATTTATACATGTCACCATTTTCAGCAGGAATTTTTCTGTTTCATAATTCGATTTAAACATTCAATTTACATTTCATTCCGTTTAGGCTACTATTGATTTTATAAATAGTGCGTTCAGTTCATATAATTATTATTTTTTATCTATTGAATCAAAAGTTAAATTGCAGTTTCCCATTTAAATTTTACACGTCCTTCATTTTCATATTTGATAAATAGTGCGCCCAGGTCATATATTATTTTTATCTATTTTGTGAAAAGTTAATTTTTCAGTTTCTCATTTTTATTTCATACAGCCTTTATGTTCATATTTAGTTTATAAAGTTTTAGTGTTACATTCATTTTTATGTGATACTTTTTGTGCTTTTTATGTAAATTGAAAGCATGGTTTGAAATGTGACTGCCTTAGATATATCCCCAACAATCTTTAGATATGAATGAAAAGTATTTTTACGCTTTTCGAATTTCTTAAAATTCTTGATTGTTTCCTTTATAAACATATTTATGTTCCATATTGTAATTTATCTGGACGGACAATTCAGTTCGATTTGAAGTTAACTAAAGCACAAAAGAAAACACTTTTGCTAGAACAGTTGTATTCAGGAATGAGAGACAATAGATTTATGCTTTAAGTTTTTGCTACATGTCTACGTGCCACAATATCAAGTTTTGTTTGTTCGTACAAATGAATATTCATGTTATCGTAGTTCCGGGCTTATTATGTTTTGACATAGAATTAACGTTTCCAACCACACGGACTTACATTTACTGTATCAATAAATCAGTTATAATGGCTTTATAATGGTTAGTCCCACGCGAAATGTCATATTTTCTTATATACGAATGCCAAACAGTACTTATTGTAACAAAACATATTGACATTTCATTCTTTTCATAAATATATGTGACGAAATGACATTTAATATTAGGCTGAGAATGATTGTCGACCACATAGACGCATTGTAATCAAAACACATGTTTTATCATCTGAAAAGATATTACGAACTAATAACACCGTATTAATAAGATAGTGAACAAAGATAAGATTTGAACGTATTATAGCGTACTATTTACAACTACATCAGATGGGAGAATGTACAATTTAGAATTTTACGTCAGGTGACAGAACGTACAATTTACAATAACGTTAAGTGGGAAAGCGAATTTTTTTTGAATCTTGGTTTTTAAATGCTCGAGATTTTTATATGATAATAGGGACACGATATTATGTCTAATTTTATTTGTCCCACACTTCTTCAAGCGTGGAGTATTGTAACCATTGGTCAGAATGTTTCACAGCATCTTCTGAATTGTATTGTAGTAAGCATTTCATTATTCTTTACGTGTTATCAAAACGGCGTTGAACGTGTAAATTATGCGGCGATAAATGAAAATAGCTGTTATCTTTATAAACTCTGATAAAATAACCAAAAGTCAAAAACGTTATTTTTATTACTGTACAAGTCTTAGCACTTTATCACAAGACTGGGTTTATTTTGTTATTTTATTAAATATAAATGAATATTCTAGATACTTTGCATTTTTCTTGTGGTATTTGTTACAGTACTATATCCAAAAACAGAAAAAACCGGTACTTGTCTGCCTACAAATAAAGTGGCCGGGAGTTCGATTCCCCAATTCTCCACTATTAGAATAACAACGACGGATAAAAATAATATAACGGAACATTCTCAGCAAGAAAACTAACGAAACAAACAAAAGCAGGTAGCAAAGACTTAACGGAACATTCAACAAGACACTGAATGGAACAGACGGAAAACAAAAGTGAGAACAATAGGGGCATACAAAAGGATACTTGATAAGTAAACTAGACACAATTGCATAACGATGCTAACAAGAGCTGACAGAACAGACAAAACTTGAGACAACAAGACATATAAAACAGAAAACGAAGACCGAAAACAGAAAACCTAACGGAATACGCAACAACGTAACATTTCAGGACAGACAACAACGGAAAAGACATTACATAGGTTTTTAACAGAATTGCAAATAACAAATACAGACAGCAAAATAACAAACAGTTTGAAAACAACAGAAAACAAAATCCCTCTTGTCGAAAAAGACATATACACTACATAGTTAACATTAAACGAAACAAAGAAACATACAAGAAGTTTAATGGAACTGCAAACTAACAAATGAAACAAAAAAACACACATTCAAATGAAAACCTAAAACACACAATAAGAACGGACTCAACAAAATATAAAATTAAAGACATAATATTCCATTCACTAGAAATTTAACTTAAACTTACTTTGAACAATGTACTTATTGAATATGTGGTTTTACGTTAACTTAATCTTAAGTGTTTAGATTTTCAGATGAGTTTGACACGAGAAATTTTACCGATACGCCCACTAGATGTTATATAGACTTAAAACTAAAATGTAACAAGCCGAAATGGTAAACATACAGTCTCCAGGAAATAGCTACCTTTCATAGATGCCAAAAGGATTTTTATTAATTATGTTAAGTATATCTTGCAATCTTTTCTAATTATAATAATAATTAAATACATGAACATAAACTGAAGCTAAATTATGTATTAAAATAACGGTATTACAATAATAACTTTGATTTTTTCCATTTAGGCATAGATTCTTTGATAATATATAATTGACAGCCTGCTCAGGAACGATGCGGTGATTGGTAAATTCAATGTGACTTACTGCCATGATCCGGAGTGAAAACAATTAACACCACCGACTGAAAGAAAATCGTCGGAACTTTAAACTAGAATTCACTGGAATGATCACATCATGCATGGTCTCTTACGACTTTTTATCAAAGGAGCATCATTTTAAAAATGAATGATCAAAATAAACACAGAAATAAACACACCATTCAGTACTCAAAATAAAAATATATACATGAACATCCTTGGTGTTAATATTTTCCAGGAATGCAAAACACAGTGTCACTCACCTTAAGAGATAATTACTTTCAGAAACGAAATATCATGTTTCTTGCTATAGAATTAGTTTGTTAACACTCCTTTTAGAGTGTTTACATAATTGTAAGACGACATGTTGTGTCCATTACTGTCAAAACAAAAGAGGTTTTTGACTTTTCTACAAATAAATAGGTACAAACCTGTACGTTTATTATTGCCAAGCCTTTGGGATTTTTTCTTTAACTAAATGATGAAAAACGATATATCTGGAATTAACGTTTTATCTGAATAATTCGTTTCGGTTTTGTCCTTCATGATTACGAAAACCAAGTGTAAAGTAAGTTTTCTGATTGACACAACATACACGTATTTCATATTTGCGTATTTTGCTGGATATTAAATAGTAATTAACAAATTTCGCCGCATGCGGACAATTAATAACTCATATGATTTGTTAATCAGTGGTGAGAGACAAATGGCCATAACATTCAATATCCGAGTTAAGTCTTCACGGTGAGGTTTGCCAGCTAGATGTCCCTCAATTACAAATACTATGCTCTCCATATTGGGCTTAGCGGGTTGACTCGTTCATTTATTATAATGTATATAGATAATTTACATAGATAATTTACATAGATAATATCTTTAATGTATACATTTATTTCAATCTGTCATGTTTTTTGGATTGCCTTTTAGATTGAGCTTTTCCTGCCTAATATTTCAAGAAAAAATATGTTTTTGCACTTTACAAGTTACAAATATACCGTTAACAATTTTGTGTACTTTTGTACGCTGGTTGTCTGAGGCATAATGTGCCTAAAACAATCAAATTTATCTGAAAAAGCTTTGTGTATTTTTATAGAAGAAATATTCGAAACAATTATTTGTAAATATCCCACCAAGTTTTATAACTAACTGCAATTCTGATTTAAAAATGTACATATCAATGGTTTTGCAATTCTTTTCGTTACTCTTTCTTAGATGATTCTATCTTAAAGACTTTACTCGACGGCGAATCACTTAACATACAAAAATGCTAGCCATAGATATTGTGACAAACAAAAATCGATCAAATTTTCATCTTATTTAACTTAGAAATTTACACACACACAAAAAATCCCCAAAAAAATTATCTGGGTTTTTCACTTTTGAGGGGGCTACTTTTTCCCAAAAGGGAAAAAGCAAAAAGTTGTAAGCTTTTCACTAAGTTTTTGGCCTTAGGGCCCAAAAAACAATTAAAACCCAAGAAAATATTATAATATATTTTTCAAATGTTTTTTTTTTTTAATTTGCCCCTTTTGATTTATGAAATAATTTGGGGTTTTTACACTTAAAGGGGGAGAGTCTTTAAGTGGGCCACACCCAGCAATCATTAGAAATACATTTAATTAGGCTTTTTTTTTAAAATTTATAATAACTATTTCTGCCCTTTAAAGTTAAATGTTTAATAGAAAATACTTTTAACTTTTATAAATCAGAAAAAACTTTTAAAAAGGGAAAGTAGATAAATATCCCAATTTATTTTCGGGAAAAGGGAAAAATTTTTTTCACGTTTTTGTCAAGCTGTGAAGGTCAGCAATAGAAAACGGAAAAATATTAAAGTACAACTTGAAACAAAAGGTAAGGGGGACTGAAAGCTCCTTTAAATTTTTTCAAAGGGCTCATGCATTTTTGTCCAAAAAAATTTTTTTTCTTTTGGGCAGAAACCCCCGGGGATTTTGGGAAATTAAATATTTGGGGGATCCCCTTGAAAATCACAAGGTGCCCGCCCTATAAACCATTTCCAAAATAAATTTTTTAAATATTTTAATACTGGGGAAAACTTTTAAAAAAATTTTTTTATAAACAATGTACGCTCTTTTATTTTTCACGTACCCAAAAAATGGGGGAAATAAAGGGGGAAAATTGGGAATAGTTACGCCAAATCGGGTAAAAAAAAATTTTAGAAATTTTATTTTTTTAAACCCATACATTTTTTTGGGGTCCCGCATCTCGCCTTTGCAAAATTTTTTCAGTGGGCCCGATTCCGACTACCAACAAAGGTTAAAATGGGTTTGCAATTTTTTAATTAAAAAAAGGTTTTGGGCTTTTATAGAAATTTATATTATTAATATAATTATGGGTTCCCCCATTTGACTTTAAATTCAGAAGATAAAAAAAATGCCGGTCATTTAAAATTTTTAAAAAATACTGTCGATTGTTTTTCCGCCCCCCTTTTTTCATTTTAATTTGGGGCCTTTTTGTATATTAAATACTTAGAAGTGCTACATCTTCTTTACCCTTATATTAAATCAGTTTTATTTCCAGTTATAAGTAGCGATAATCATTGTTATTTCATTCGTGCATTCAGCTTTGATATTTTAAACCCTTTCAGAAAGAGATAGTTTCAATATTTAACTTATATAATATATAAAGACTACAAAATTTTTTTAAAGTGGGTTTTTGGACGTCATTCAAATTTTTTTAAAGTAAGATGGGGAAATTTAATAGGATTTTAAAAACGTGAAGAGGGACAATAATAAAAAGGGAGCATGCCTGGGTTAAAATTTAAATAATTTTTCCCTTTTTC
This sequence comes from Ruditapes philippinarum, assembly GCF_026571515.1. Taxonomy (NCBI): domain Eukaryota; kingdom Metazoa; phylum Mollusca; class Bivalvia; order Venerida; family Veneridae; genus Ruditapes; species Ruditapes philippinarum. The sequence goes on along the minus strand of NW_026860671.1, from coordinate 110,955 downwards.
AATTTAAATTTTAAAAAAGGGAATAATCTTAAAAATTTCCCGGGAATTAAAGGGGAAAAATTAAAAATAATACTGTAAAAAAAGTGGGTTTAATAAATTTATTATAATAATGCGAAATATATCTTCTTTGCGAGAAAGCAAGAAACGCTTACAAGTTAACAAATCGTGACCAGCATATGCATATTTTTGATGATCATATATATATTCCTCAAAGTCATTGACAAAATTAATGACAATGATCTATGCAGCGGAAAGATTATTATTCTGTATACTTTTTCAAAAGCCCTTTTGACAAAGGGAACATTTATGGGTAAAGGGCGGAAAATTAATCTAATTTTAAAAAAAATTTTAATCTTTTTAATTTGTAAAAAAAAAGCTATTTTACCTTCAAATTTGTAATTTGCAAATAAAAAACATTGGAAAAAATTTTTTTCATTTTTAAAAAAGAATGCAAACTAATAATAAAGGGGCCTTTAATACTTTGACAACGAAAGTTGAAAGTATTTAGTATCAAACATAACAGCAAACTGCGAAAAAAGTGAGATACTTGGTCAGATATTACAAATATTTATATAGCAGGTGATATAAATGTCCTAGAACAAAATATAATTATTCACCATAATAATGTTAATATAAGTCATTAAGAATTATATCAACACTTTATTTTCAAACAATTTTATAACAATACTTAATGATACAATTCTATTGTTTTTATAAAGAAATAAGAGAAATGTGCCCCGTGTAGACATATCCACTTTAAATAAAAATGAAATCATTGCCTATTCTCATTTTTACTCCTTTGACTGATTATTTATACCTTTTTATACAAATCATGACAAAAACAAAAAGAAAATATGATCTAAAGGAACAAAACATAATACTTATATTGCTTGAATAACTTACGAATGGATACAGATCACCTTGTTTTTTATTTAAAAAGAAGCTATTCACACCCAGTTTGATAATTAATTCCATTCATTTTAGGTACAGGTGATTTAGTCATTCGGTCAAAAGGTCAACGTTCTATGGAATGTTTTCTTGCAAACACCTTTGTGAGAACGTGATATACACTTTACTTATTATCTAGACAAGACTCATAAAACCAATATAGAAACATTTTATTGCTACAATAAAAAGTGTTTTCAACCTTCCACGACAAGTTTGTCCAACGCACACACTTCCTTTTAAATGAAAATAGAAAATAGATTGCAACATCTGATCATTTTAGCTTTTATAATTGGTGTGTATCACTCAAGTGTATATAATAAACTGAAAGATTGTCTTAAGGAAGATTTGACTGTCTTTTGAAATTCATCAAAACTTCTACAATTTTTCGGTTTGGTGTTAGGTTTGGACAGATGTAGAAAGGAAAGTTTCATGGACACGTATAATTGTCAAATTAAACATAAAAAACCGGTCGGAAATCCAATGGGTTGCTTTAAAGGGTAAAGTCGGCATGCGCACTTCCTTAAACACAGTCTTTTTTAGTCAACCCGGCCCTGTGCACATTTTCAAATTGTTACATTTTTAATAGTTTTAGGCGTCTTGTAATGTCTGGACAGAGTTATGTGATAGTTTTGTTTTGTTGGCTGTTACGTCGTAACAATACAGGAGAGGTCATATGTCTTCCCCGGATACTTTGGGAGGATGGAGGGGAGCATTTTTGAATGTTGCTTTTAACTTTCATATAAGTATTTTGATATTTGTCGTAATGAGGACCACTCTGTTATCGAAACATTATGATGTTGACTATACATATTGAATTCATATTTATTGCTAATTTTAAAGGTGTTCTTAAACGGTGATGAAATACAAATCACAACTTCTCGGTCGTTTCTGTCAATTTTCGGATAATGACATCGAACTCAATAAAATGAATACCCAGAATATGTACGATGTAAACATATACATGTAGTAAGTAGTAAGTAAATTTTGGATAATGTTGACTAGTTTTGCCATCATTTCGTATAAATATGGTGACAGATTTGTGCTATGTAGTATTTTCGTACCGCGGGGCGTCAGTTGACTTTGTCATATTGTCGGGTTTTCACGACAAAAGTACAACAAAATATTGACTAAAGTGTTTTCGTAGCGAAAATACGACACAATGCACAAATCAGCCACCTTATGTAAACGTTTAATTTATATGTATAAAAAGTAAATAGAACATTATTTTTACAAGGGCCAACACATGAAATTTCACACTTGGTTCATGCGAGAAAAATCGTTGCAAACTTGACAAAATACCAACCGAGTCATGAATATTTACAATATTGGCACGTATTTACTACAGCTTATTGCGTTTGTTTGTTATTTTGAAATGTATTAATATGCCAATTCCTAGGCAATGTTTATGACACACTCGGTTTTGAGTTTCAACGTTCTAGCTTCTGATTTGTCGAAGTTATTGAAGATATAAACTGATTATGTAAATATTTTGCGATTTGACAATTCTGGTCGGATTTTCTACTCATTTATTTACATTTTTAAGGTTTGAAGTTCATGAAACACGACAAAATATATTTCTGTCAATCTCGTGTAAATGTTTTAATATGCATGCTTCAAATAAAGTTTCAGTACACAAAAAATATCTTGTTCAAGCGCATTTTGGTTGCAAACTTATGCGTCAATGTTATCGCTTGTAATTGCGTGGACAGAACTTTATTATTTGATGAAATAATTATTCCTGCACGTACTTCCCCCGATATAAACTTATCATTTGTTTGTTAAACCGTAAGTACACATGCATATTAACATAAATTTGGGTTTGTTTATAATTGTACATCAGTTGCCATTTTTAAAATTAATCATGATTCATTGTCAAACTTATTCATTGTACGTCTTCACGTAATTAGAATCTAATTATTCCTCATCTTACATGAAAAATAGTTTTTCAATCATGATTTTACCGGAATAGACTTACTTCCTTTGGATGTCGAATATATACGTTCGTTATTCGTTACACCCGCTGTTTTCGTTAACAACTTAAGTCAGCTGTAGATCTATTTTAATCCGTTTTAAGTTCGATATGATAATGAATATATGTCAAGGTGGTGTTCCGATTGATGAAATACATTTAAAACAAATGCACTAAATATACTTTAGCAGTCATATCAACTTTGGTCTGTTTAAAAGATTACACTGTTCCAAGTCACGTATCACAACCTATCCTTGACATAAAATAATCCCGATGTTAATGGAATAATTAAAGGGGACAAGGACATCTGTCATGTTATAGGTTGGATCTGTCAACATGTCACCGTTCCTAAGTTCTGGTTACAGGTATACGTACTTGCTCTTAAATAAACGATAAGAAATTCTCATTAATCCTTTGCAGAAGCCAATTTTTTCTTCTTTATAAAAAAACCGGCATTAAGTAGAGCAAATAACCATTGTCAATTTATTCTTACCTGTAATTGATATGTTCTTATTTTTTCACATCTAACCCTGAAATTAAAGCTACAAAAAGAGTCTGAAATACGATATAAGGGACATTAAATATCTGAAAATAGGGAATTGATGGTTACAAAACACGACAAAAATTAAAATGTCACATTCTCGGTTTGATTTCAAAGCATTGAGAAATGAAGAAAAAAAAGAAAGAAAACACACACAGGCTTTATTTAGAAATGCATAGATATGATATGATAAAGCAACACCACAACATAAAACGATGCTGTTAAACATGAAAAAGCAGTGAATATTAATAGAGAATTTAAACGAAACCCCACTGAGGTCTAAAGACATAAAACATTTGAAATTTGAAAATTTTACAAATATCAAATAAAGCACTTTAAATTGAAAAATATGAAATAAAGGATAACAAAGAAATACAATCACTATTAAAATGAAAATCAATTTCATATGCTATCATTAGCTGTATTTGAGAGCGAAACGTGGGAACGCTTTCCATTTTTGTGCTACCTTTCATTCACAGTAAAATTATTATTCTGGAAAAAAACAGTATGAGTTAAACCTTTGCATAATACGACCTAAATAAAATTGAACACAAAGCTCGGGAAAATATGTTCAACCCCGCCATGTCCCAAAACTTCAGTGGAGCTCCTTAAATGTGTCGAAGTCATCTGTCAAAGACAAATCTAAAACAAAAGCAACATACATCAAAAATCAATCTAAAAGGAATATTGGACAGTGAAAATCAATATGTTCGCAATGAAGTTAAACAATAAAGTATCACTAGCACAAAATGTCATCAAATGTTGATTTAGTATATATATGTTAGAACATTCACCTAGTAAAGAACTTGACCTTGCCTTTTCACCAGTTAAAAGACAAATATTTAAAAAAAAAAACGACAACGAAATGAAAGCAAACAGTAACGTGGCATTTGTAGATACATGAAAATAGTACATATTTAGTTCAATATAATACACTTCCTTCGAATCGTTATTATTTTACCGTCAACGCATAATTGGATATCGTTTTTTTTCTTTCACGAACGACAAAGTAAGTGATATACTAAGTAGATGTTATACTTTCGTATTAATATTATTATAATTTGACGTCTTTTTGGTTTTTATCTGATCATTTGAAAAAAACATAAGTAATGACAAAAGAGATATTTATCACTTGTTTTGTTGATAAGATAATACCGTTATTATACCCCTATATCTATATGCTTGTATATATTCTTTGCGGCAGGTTTGAGCAATGTACGCACATGAGGCAGTTTAAGAACATGTTGATCTGACCAATAACATATCACGGAAGAAATTAATAATTTTTTCTAAGTTGATGTAATAATGTTAAATCCCAAAATTTTATACTTAGTGTGCTTGGACATTGATTTTATAATCATTTTATTATAATTTTAAAATAATAAAAGAAGGGAAAAAAACACTATAATATTTTTTATGTAAAACATCAAATTTCGTTTTGCATTAACAATTCTAGAAATTCCTTAAGCACGTTATATGAAATGTTAGTGAGTACATTAATGTCATAATGTTCTTCACGCAATTAAAAGCCGCATTTGTCGTTATATGTTTCAAATATATTACATGAACAAGTAATTAACTTAATTCTTATATAAATGGACAAATAACACAGATGAATATACAAATTTAAAAGAAAATGTTCTCATTGTCTAATGGAGATTGTCCGTTAAAAGACACTTCTTGCATAAAAATTGGGTAACGAATGTACACATCAACGGAGAAGTAAACATGCAGTAACTGGTATTATAGTTCACTCTGCCCCTTTTTGTGATTTTCATCCAATCATCAAAGAGAGATTTTCATATTTTGCTCCACTTATCTGTATATTTTGATATTGTGCGTAATATATATGAAGTAAAATCATTAAGTGAGTTCATTAAGTGGTCAATATGACAGTTTCCAAATATTAAGAAAATTGGAGAATTAAGCTCCGCCTACTGGAATGGTCGATTTTCATATGGTAAAACATCTGAACACCATAAATATTGCGCTTTTTTTATGTGAACGCGCAAATTCAGGGTTCAGAATAATTTTTAATAAGGTCGGTTTAAGCAGTGTGACTCATTTTCTGTGCATGATAATTACCAAAAAAACAGATTAAGGAAACTGTCCTAGCCTCAATGTTTTGTCTGCAAGAAGGCAAACAAATTTTAAAGACTGACATATATCTATCATATTTCTGCATAATGCATGTAAGGGTGGTGTGGGCGGCATACAATATATCTATGCAATGTATATTAAAAGAGCCCTTTGCGCACAATTAGATTAGTAGGGTAAGTTGAATGCTTGGAAAATGTGTCCTGTTAATGTTTTTATCAATGATTATAAAAAAATTTCGGCTGTAGCACAAGTGGCGCTTTCCCGCAACATAGCTCAATTTCTACAAAATAGTTCGACTGCAAGACCAACTATTTTTTACAAACTGACAAACATAACTGTCTGTTTTTACGATTTACTAAGAGCGGCCGTCGTATATAATAAAATGTACGGGCCCATAATATGTTGGGCTACAAATGACCAGCACAGCTGAACCAGAAAAAAAGGCTGACACTGTATGTATCTTTATCATATTTCGTTCACCATCGGTAATCGCTAGCACTCGCTTGCACTTAGTTTATATAAAATTCTAATATATGAACTATAACCTATACCAATCATGTAAGTACAGACCGTTGTTGCACCGGTTTAATATGCGTGACTCAGGGCGCAATTTTAATAATGACGGTCCTGTAGTAATTTCATTATCAACACATGTCGGTTAAGCACAAATAATACGTGACAAAATGATTTCTTCATGCGAAAAACAAAACAGACAACGAAGCGCGAAATCGCCGAATAAGTATTTATAATTACTTTTAACCGTCCGGATATAATTCCATCATTATAGAAACAATGTTTTATTATTAGTTAGCCACGAAGTCAAGTTCTTAAATCAGTAATCCATGACAATAAAATATTATTTGTAACCAGTCATGACAAATAAAATTCATGACAAGCACTTGCGTATATTTATTGCCTATATTTGACATTTATATGTTACAGTACATAAACTAATAATGTTTGTCTTTCCCTACAATATATAGGTAACATAGGTAACTTTATTTACAGAACTTGCTTCTTTTTCTTTCTTTTCAAACCGCACCCTTTGTTGAATGAATGCATGGTTTATATAAAATGCACGACTTAGGTGAATGTCGAGAGCAAAGTTATGAAAATATTTAGAACAGTCAGAATGTCAAGGCATCGACATTATCTAGTAAATAAAAAAACATATGTATGTAATATTAGTATGTGGAGGGGGCGAGATATGAACTGGAAATATTATCATCTAAGCTTACCAGATGTTTACTACTTAAACAAGTGAAACCAGACAATTTCTTTCAATGGTTCTTTACTACGAATCGTAATATTTTTCCCTCCCACGAATTCCATTACAAGAATATATTTATTTTCTTATTAGACTCGTCGTCTTTATTAAACCGCAGATTCATTACAATAGATGAAATAAACCAAGAATATCATTTGATCCGACGCATAGAAATCTAGGGAGTGATTTCCATGGCATGTGTACTTATTCCGAGTTACGATCAATGTGAAAAAGAATGCAATGTCGTAACTGGCGTCTTTAAAATAAAATAATTGTACCTTTAATATTATAGTATAACTTCTATCCCTGCTTAATATTCTAAACAAATAGCAAAAAGGATTAAAATTTTAAACCTTTGACATTGCATTTAAAACGTCAACAGTTACCAATTTCAAGATTTTTTAAAGTAAAAGTCGCATTATTACTTAACGCTTAACTTAGGAACATTAAATTTGACATGTGATTTCGGAATCATTTTGTTGACTCAAAAATGCTGTTTAGCAATGTAATAACATGATGAGTAGTCTTTGATTTCTATTTTATGAATCGAAAGTTGGTAAAAGAGTAAATGAAGTGTTCCGCACAAGCCAGAAATGTCTCGATATTGCTCGAACGTTCAATAGGTACAGCACGATATAACTCCTCTATTTTTCAACATTGTTGAGTTAATCCTTCGTCTCTGTTTCACTAGTGCTCTGCAAATCTTTGAGAGAAAAAAACACAACAAAACAACAACAAAAAACAAACAAAAAAGAACAAAAAGACCCCTTAAAACAACTACCATGTCATTTTAGTAAAGCTCCCAATGAAATGTCACATTCTAGATCGTTTTCTAGTTTTAGTTTTAGTTTTAAACGTAAATTACATTTTAAATTATTCTTTGTGTTGTTTAACAATTTGCACAAAAACTATACGCACGATTATTTACCGGTGACGAAACTGTCTGTATTTCTTCATTTGCAAGATATATGCAAAATGTTGCGGCTCCATGTCTGACTTTTGACAATGTCTATTAAATATTTGTTAAAAACACACCTCGGTAGCCTTCATCCCATCCATCTTTTCTTTTTACTTTTTATAAATATCTATAATAATAATCAATTGAGATCTTATCTTTTGTTTCACTTTCATTTGTATGTTTTAGTCATACGACTGCTATTTAGAACAAACAAGAAACGAAATTTTGTTTCTCAGTTGAAAACAAGAAAGAAAGACTGCCTATTTCTTATTGCGCCTTACACAATATGTTATTAAATAGTCATGTACCTATCCTCTATAATATCTTGTAAATAAATAGAAATCGATTTTAATAAAACCTCAGGGACCATGACTGATGTATTCAGTTTTACGCCTGAACTGGTTATATAATATTACAGAAGAAAACAAATTAATCATAAAAGTACTATAAATGATCCTGCGCTTTCAAACACCCGTTTACATTTGTTTTGTAATGACATTTGTTCTTCCTAAAAACTTAAGCATACGAGACATTACATATTTAAGTCAAATTCGACAAACTAAATGACAAACATTCTTATCATACTTATTAACCACAGAACACGAGAGACGAGGCAGAATCCAGACGTTGTTTGGCTGTAAAATATGCCAATAAACGCCTTATTTTCTGTTTACACCCACTTTCCAATTAAAGACTGCTCACTCCTAAATTATAATGGTCTATTACATATTATGTAAAAGTCGAAGATTTTCTAACTAAAGAATAGTTTCCGATTGAAAATTGCCATTTTCAAAAAAATACCTGTGTTCTTTTTAAGTTGTCTTGCTTTTGAATTTTGTTCAATTCATTTAAATAGAAAGGACATTGAAAGGAGACTGTATGAATTTGTTTACGCTTAGGATGTCTTGTTTTATACGGTTTGCATTTAACTAAACGTATCTATTTTAATACTTGTATATCTATTTTAATATTTTGATATACGGATAAACTTGTACATGCGATCACGTGTATTAAGCGAATTTCGTCTTTAAATCGACTTTAATCCCCACACCCCGATTATTTTCTCTCTCTTTTTTGTATATATCTTATTTGATGTGTAAAACGACTGTTGCTTAACGCGACCAGCGACAGCTAATTAGTCAGCTAATTGTGGTTAATCTTTTCATCGAGCAACATAATTTATAAAACGTCTCCTCATGCGACTACAAGTGCCAAGAATCAGTATTATCCATGTGTATCACGACATTTGGAAATAAATGTAATAAAAAAATCTTGTTTTGTTGTCTATCGTTACTTTAAATGCTGTAATATTTATATTTATTTTTGTCTCTTAAACGAATACTTCTTACTTCTTCTAATGGACAAGCAAGAGTTTTATGTTTAAATAATGTTTGTAGAGTATATAAGATGTTTGTAACCTGAAGAAAATACCGCCCAAGTTAAAATTATTTTTCATAAATGTAGCAAAATGTGACTTAAGTAGTATTTTGACTCTTTTACAAATAACTAAATCAATATTCAATTTGTACTTATTGTCAAATAGAAGAAGGAAAATGGCTTCTAACTTTTAAGTTAAAAATAAGAAAAGCTTTTGAAAAATAGAAATAAAAGAATTTCTGGGGCATAATGGGATTTTATACACATGCATTGTTATCATTGAAGTCTTAATAACATATCTACTAAACAGTAACGACTTAAGCAGAATGCGATTTACACGAGATATTGTTTTTGATTGGATTTATTTAAAAGCCAATGGTTTAGCTTAATTTTTGTTGTTGTTTTTTTAAATGTTTATTCTAAAGATTGTCAAATGAAATAAAACAATGTTTTCATTTCTAGTTCTTTTACCCATGCCCAGTTCAAAATAGCAAAGGTCAAGATCACACCGGTCTGTAATCAACTAGCCATTTAAGCAAAGTGCATTGCCCTATGATTTTCACATATTGTATGTAAAATGTACCTTAATCTAGTCTTCTAGCCTCATCCATTTACACATTTACAGGTCCAAGATCAATGTCACAGGGACCTTTTTTAACATTTTTTTTTAAAAAGGCCGAAATAGATTAATCATGATTAAGTATAAAGCACTAATACCTGTTAAATTATATCAGTAAAATAAATAATTCATTCACAAGTAAATTGTTGGGCTAATGTATTTAATATTTTGTATAAGAATTGTTTCAACCATTTTTACAGTCATATGAAGTCTTACAAGACTTTTACAAGATTTTGTTATGTATTGTTACATTCAAAAGAATTTAATAGTATAAGAGAGTACATTAAGTGTGAACATTGTATTGGTATTGTTAATTTGTTTTATTGTCGTCCGCGCCGAAGCGCGGCGCCCCTTTATGGAATGAAATCAGATTTTGTGAAAGGGCGACAGCAACTTCTCGAGCCTTTTAGTCGGTCATAATAAAAGCCGATCATTCCGATCGGTATGACGGTGCTTGATTATTATTAATTAAAAATGAAATGTCGCGATATGTACAATGAATAGCGAACTGGAGGATTTCGCAATGAAAACATTTTCAAATGCGTCTCTTCGGTTTTATCATGGTATGTTAAAATAGAATGATGAGTTGATGACCTAAATATTCCGAAAATCTATTTATAGAGGGATGTACTCCTATCGGTAATCGCCTAATGATGGCCAATTTCATGTTGGGGCAAATTTTGTGACAGACTGACAGACAGATGGACAGTGCACAACTAGACTTGGTACTGATCATTCCTGTAAAGTTTGGATAAAATTGCACCAGTAGTTTATGAGGAGTAGTCTGGACAAGCTTTGGCGTATCTGGCAACTCACAGAAAAAAACACCTTTTATCAAAGGGCCATAACTCGGCCAAAATTCATTCAACCAGATAACCCATGCAATATGCGGTAGGACTTGAGCGACAGATCAATCCTGTAAAGTTTCATTGAAATTGCATTAGTGGTATAAGAGAAGTTGTCCGGACAAACTTTAAAATTAAAAATTATTAAAGGGCCATAACTCTTACAAAAATCATTGAACCGGAAAATGCTGCTAATATGCACAACTAGACTTGGTACTGATCATTCCTGTAAATTTTGGATGAAATTGCACCAGTAGTTTATGAGGAGTAGTCCGGACAAGTTTTGTGACGGACGGACAGACAGACAGACAGACAACGGAGAAGTGATCCCTATATGTCGCCTATATGGCGACACAAAAATCAATTATGTACAATCATGTATTAAGTTATAGTAAAAAAATAACATTTGTTAACATAAATTCAAAGATCAAGGGGAATAATTCTAGAAATAGTCACGCTAGAGTTATGAACCTTGTCACACAATATGTGTGTAATGATAAGAAATATATATTTGAAGTAGATACCTTAAAAAGTAAAGAAGTTATAATATTTCTTAACGAAAATTCTAAGTTCAAAGAGAAATAAATCTGTAAATATTGCTTCAAGTGTTATAGAGCATAATGTCACATAAAATGTAATTGATGGTAAGGAATAAATAATTTGAATGTTGAGGTAGATACCTTTAAAACTAAAAAAGTCATAGTAAAAAATAACATTTTTCTAGTAAAAAAATCTAAGTTTATAAGGAGATAATTCTTGCAATATTGGTGCTAGAGTTATGAACCTTGTCACATAAGATGTGGATGATGATAAGGTACATATATTTGAAGTATGAAGTTGATCCCTTTAGAAATAAATAAGTATCAGTAAAAATAATATTTTTAAGGAAAATTCTAAGTTCAAGGGGATATAAATCTGAAAATATTGGTGCAAGAGATATGAACCTTGTCACATAAGATGGGGATGATGATAAGGTACATATATTTGAAGTATGAGGTTGATCCCTTTAGAAATAAATAAGTATCAGTAAAAATAATATTTTTAAGGAAAATTCTAAGTTCAAGGGGATATAAATCTGAAAATATTGGTGCAAGAGATATGAACCTTGTCACATAAGATGGGGATGATGATAAGGTACATATATTTGAAGTATGAGGTTGATCCCTTTAGAAATAAATAAGTAACAGTAAAAAATAGTATTTTTTAAGGAAAATTGTAAGATCAAGGGAAAATAAATCTGAAAATATTGGTGCTAGAGGTATAAAGCTTGTCACATAAGATGAAGTTGATGATAAGGAACATATATTTGAAGTTGATACCTTAAGAAATGACAAAGTTACAGTGAAATATATTTTACTGCACATAACCTTTAATCTGAAATCTGGACGCAGACGCCGGGATGAGTAGGACAGCTCTCCATATACTTTGTATAATCGAGCTAAAAAGTTGACAATGCAATAGATAATTAAGGTCCTATAATTATTGTTTTAGTGTTGTATTTCAATATTATGGAATAGATATTTACAAAATAGGAAAAAAAATACAAGTGCACCAATACAAAATGTTATTTACAATGATAAGGACAAATATAATCAGCAAAACAAACATACAATGAGTATATCTAGCACATAGTTTTAAGAATATTCACATTAGTAAGGAGAGAGCTACTAGATCCTAGTCTATTACATTGTCAAGGTAAATGCAAACAAGCTGTGAATACCAACACCAGGATGTACACTAAAAGCTATATGAACAGGACTGCATGTTAATGTAAGAGCTACATGTACATGTAGGTTAAACTGATGTATATTCATGTTAATATGTTGCATAAAATTATAATATATTAAAAGGCAAAGGTTATGTCAAACATGCCACAGTGTAGTATTTTAAGGAACAATCTAACTACAACAAGAGGTACAAGTAGGTTACATGTATGCATCCTTTAGTACACTGCCATAGTTACACTTGTAAATACAATCTAGCTGAGAAACAAGCCTAACCCAAGCTTGCTACCAGATTGTTGTGCATTATTGTCAACATGACAATGAAATGATTTGAATTTTAAGACCTGTCATTTTCATGATTAAGGTTTAACATTATATCATGTTGACAAAATGCACAACCATCTGATGGATATTGATGAAGCAATACCAAGGTATTTGCACATGTTAGATTTTTGTTAAGTGACAATTAAAAGCTTGGAATCTAAATTGATAAGTCACACTGCTGCAACTCTACTCAGACACAAGAGCAATTGGTCAATGCAGTGTTTGATACCCACAGCTGCCAATGCTTTAATCACATTTCAATGTTTTATTTAAACCTTGTAAAAGTTTTGATTGATGACTTTGTTTTAAAATTCAAGTTACATGTACATATGGTCTAAAAGACATGGGGAAAATAACACAAACACAAATGAAACCAATAAAAAAATATGTTCTTTTGAATCAGTACAGCATGGCAACTGTGGAATCCCTCAGCTAATGCATTATTGGGAATATTTATAAACCTAATTTAGACATTAATAAGCACTTGGCAGTGTCAAACCTAAGACTGAAGCATGCATTCATTTACAAGAGGAACATGGAAATTATAAAATAGTAGTTATTTAAACAATCAGTATGGTTTCATGTATTTACCTCATAGCTAGAATGTTGCTGAATGTTTTGCCAAGGCACCAAGAGTCTTTCAAGGATGGACATCACAAGGAGACACACACACACACACACACACACACACCTGAACTACTCATCAATTGCAACTGAAAATACTACTGAAATACCATTTTAAATATCTTCTTTTTTTTCATTTCATTTCAAAATGAAAAAGTAGGGATAATAGGACAATTTCAGAAAAAAGTACGGCAAAGTAGGGATCAAAAGAAAAAAGTAGGAAAAAGTAGGAAAAGTAGGGACCAGTAGAAAGCCTGCACAGGCCAAAAAACTGGTATTTCTTCAAGAATTTGTCTGTTTTTGAAAAAAAAAACCTGCATTAAGGTAAATATTCATCAGTCAGGAATTGGCAATTAAGATAACAATCCATATTTAACAGAAGTAAGTATATAGAGGCAAACTACCCATTCAAAACTTTCTAAGATGGGCATTTTTTGATAGTCTTACATTTCTCACGGCTAGATTTCATTAATTTCAAGGGGAATATCAAAGAATACATATAAAATCTCAAAAATATTTCTTAATAGAAAAAATTCTCAACATTTCAGAAAATGTACAAAAATATAAAAGTCTTACATTTCTCACGGGTCAAAAAACTGGTATTTCTTCAATAATTTGTCTGTTATTTGAAAAAAAAATCTGCATTAAGGTAAATATTCATCAGTCAGGAATTGGCAATTAAGATAACAACCCATATTTAAGAGAAAAAAAATAATAAGAGGCAAACTGCCTATTTAAAACTTTCTAAGATGGGCATTTTTTGATAGTCTTACATTTCTCACGGCTAGATTTCACTAGTTTCAAGGGGAATATCAAAGAATACATATAAAATCTCAAAAATATTTCTCAATAGCAGACACATATCCTATTCAGTTGTGATTTTGGTTGTTTTCATCAAATTTAATGTATTCAGTAAAAAAAAATCATCAACATTTCAGAAAATGTACAAAAACAGAAAAGTCTTACATTTCTCACGGGCCAAAAAACTGGTATTTCTTCAATAATTTGTCTGTTTTTGAAAAAAAAAACCTGCATTAAGGTAAATATTCATCAGTCAGGAATTGGCAATTAAGATAACAATCCATATTTAACAGAAGTAAGTATATAGAGGCAAACTACCCATTCAAAACTTTCTAAGATGGGCATTTTTTGATAGTCTTACATTTCTCACGGCTAGATTTCATTAATTTCAAGGGGAATATCAAAGAATACATATAAAATCTCAAAAATATTTCTTAATAGCAGACACATATCCTATTCAGTTGTGATTTTGGTTGTTTTCATCAAATTTAATGTATTTAGCAAGAAAAAATTCTCAACATTTCAGAAAATGTACAAAAATATAAAAGTCTTACATTTCTCATGGGTCAAAAAACTGGTAACTCGCCAAGATACACTTTCTCGCTCACCGGATAAACCTTCTCCATCCCGACATCAACCATGTATTTTCTATATATCAATAATATGGTTCCAACAACAGAGAGTGATAAAACAAACCAATATATTAACACTGATAATCAGATTAATAAATTTTTAAGTGGGCCGAGTTGACTATGGAGTTGATCCGTGCCGAGTTGGAATAGGGCCGAGCTGACTCGGGGCCGAGTATGTTAGGGCCGAGCCGACACTTATTCAAATCAAATACATATAATTAGACAATATATCAGTAAACTTAAGTGTGCCATACCCCTAGATCTACAAATGTCGGCTGGCTGGTCGGCTAAAACAAAATTAAGAAACGAAAGGTTGAGCTACATACCGCCCATTTCTTAAAACAGACTGACATGGCCTACAGTACCTGTAAGCATTAATAAAAACTAACATACTTTCATCGATGCTTGAAATAACCACATTCTAATATAAAATATCAAAACAAGCTTACCTCGATCAAAGCTCTTCGATTTTCCAGGATTTTCCATCAACTCGACATCGGGAACGAACGATGTCGAAAGACTGCCACTGATTTGGACAATATTTCATCCACACGATACGTTGTCACAGAAAAATAAAAGTTGGTATCGTAGAAAATATCTCTATGCTCATGAATAAAAGGAAGAACTGCACTTGGATTAATTAATGAGCTTCTAAACGAGGTTAACACACAATTGTACCAGAAAGTCTTACATTTCTCACGGCCCCGTCCGACAACTACCTGCGCATGCGCAGAACGTAAAGTCTTACGTTTCTCACGGGTCTGACAAAATTCACGCCACACCGGTCTCTCCCGGTCTATTTTGACCGGGATACTAGTGACCGGCGAATAGTATCACACGTTTATTGTCCGGTCTCTCCCGGTTTTGGAGTAGATGTTTGATATCGTTACAGAACAGAACACATATTTTACAGATAAATAAGCTTTTTTCCAAAATGAATGTGTGTCACTTAGTTTGGTTACAATAATTAATAAACATAGATCAACTCTCAAATTTATTATTATTATACATAAACATACAATTCGAAAAAAAAACCAACAACAACAACAATAGCATGTTTCATTTTATCTATATGAGATAAAAAAAACAATAAATATGTACAATAATTGTGAAAAAAGGTACATTTTTATGGTTTTAATATGACACTATTTTATTTAATTTGTCATTCGTGTTTAGTAAAGATGTTGAGGAATTATTCAAAGTTACAAATTAGATTTTATTAATTATTTAATTGATTGATAATTTAAAAAATGATCAAGAAAAATACAAATGTACATGTACATGGTTTAAGAATAAACAATATTATAATTATATTGAAACATTAACCATAATTTACTGACTTTTTCCAGTTAAGTTTTGACTTATAATCGTCGGCCAATATGACAATTGAATTCTTAAAATTTATTTTACAATTTTAATAAAAAAGAGAAGTAAACGTAAAAAACTCAGTATTAAAATAGCACATAAAAACACAAAAAAGAGGAAAACAATATTCATAAAATCTGCATTTTTGTTATTAAAATAGATATTACATTTATTGTATAAAAAACAATAATGCTCAACATTAATATAACCAGTGTCATATTTTTACTAAGTGTGAACAGATACCTTAAGAGGGGGTCTTCGCTAATAGCAATTACATAATAAGGGACAATTCCACAAGTGTGGTGTTGATCATGCGTTACACATATGGATTATAAATGATTGTATACATGTATATCCGTTGCTATTAATAATCACGATCATAAAGAAATAACAAGTTATATTCTAATCTCTAGCATGCCAATCAAAGTTCATAATGAACAATGTCTTCCGTCCGTTCATTTTGGTAAAAACCAATTAACCATTGAAAAGTTTAAGAATATCTTGACATATGTCTACTAGTTCATCTTCACTTTCTGCATTTCTTGCTTGGACGCCCTTTGATGCTTTGCATCAATGCTTTTCTTGTAATTCATTGTAACACTCTTAAAAACGTACATTGCGGTAAAACTATAAATGCTGCAGGTTTGGTTTAATTTTTTGTGGTAAGTGCAAGCTAGCGTCCACGACCACTAGCATCGGTTTAAGCGGTTTTCACTTCATATAAACATACTATATCCCCTCTATATTTAACATATTCTTAATCTAATCTGACGTAAACTTTAAGTAAGGAGACAATTTAGAAACACTTCCCATTTTATCAGTTGAATTAATACTATTTTATACCCCGGTTACATATTCACGGAATACGCCCACGGAAGAGCCACGGATTAATTCCGGCATCGTCCGTAGCTACCCGTACTGGTCAGTAGCTCTCCGTATTTTAACCGTAATCAATCGTAGTAGTCCTTGTATATCCGTAGCGATCCTTGACAATTTTTGAACATGCACAAAAATTTGCTACGGAAAAAGCAACCGTAGCGTATCCCTACTAGTCCGTATTAATCCGTACTGATACTTAATGGTCCGTACGAAAACCGTACTAGTCCGTACTGATTCGTAGTCCACCAAATTGTCAAGGATTTCCACGGTTTGGTACGGAAAACTACGTATTTGTACGGTTACCCTACGTATAAGCTACGGTTTTAATACGGATTAATACGGCATTGTCACGGAAAGCCACGATCGTAATACGTTGTACTACGAAGAGGCAAGGATTTGCACGGTCTGGTACGGTTTATTGCGTTGCAACACGGAATGGTACGGCCCACCACTGTTTAGTACGGATAAATTAAGTATCATGTACTTTTTCAAAGGTATAAATACTACCTTCTTGTTAAAAACAGACATATTTAATAAATGATAATTGCCATTTACTGGCTGCAACTTTATATTGAAATGGCTCAGAATGCGGAGGCAGTGGTCGAGCTGCTTGATGACATGCATAAAAGTAAATTTATATTAATTTCGTACTACAATTCATAAGTAATAGAATAACATTTAATGTTACATATTTTACAAACATTGGATCGTGAAATTGGAGTAAATATGTACATAAAACGAAGTGTCTCATAAGCCTCGCACGCTGACCCTTGAGTGCTAATAAGATTAATTAACACGCTTTTTACATATTTTCAAAACATAAACATCACTATAATTAATGTAATTGTAAGATGAACAGCAAATCTTAAAAATAAAAGAGAAGCAGTATTGATCAACATTTTTCATTAATTATTACTAGTCCATATCTAATCAGGTAAGAGAAGACAGACGAAATGGTGGACTAGAGATAGGCATTTACGAAGATCGCTTCATGTTTAGTATATGGCTCTCATGTCTGAACTTGTTCAGGATCCAGCGTCTTTTAAGAAATTCACATTAATTGGACCTGATGTGTCTCGGGGATCGGACGCGATTAGGCTGAATCCTCTCCGCCAAAATCATTGAACTCTGCAATTCGTTTTCTAGGTGTTCTTTTCTTTTGAGGCATTTTGAAAATGAGCAAGCAAGAGGTTGTGGAATGAATGTATTAGGTCCGTATAGATCCGTGGCAATTCGTTCTTCTCCGTATCAATACATTCTTCTCCGTATCAGACCGTACTTATTCGTACTAACCCGTGCTTATACCGTAGCAGACCGTAGTGTATCCGTAGTGCGTCCGTCCTGATTCGTGTCGCTCCGTATCAAACCGTGTCGGTCCGTAACAATCCGTGTCTCTCCGGGGGCTTTTGGTGGTAAATCCGTCGGACTCCGTACTCATACCGTTGTGTGTCCGTACTGGACACGTAGCGGACTACGGAATTTCACATTTCCGTAGTAATCCGTGAGCGATTAGACCGTAGCTCTTCCGTGGCATTATCCGTGAATATGTGAGCGGGGCATAAGAAAATTGTTCCCGATTTAGAAATGTGTATCACATTTAGATAAAGTGTAAATCCGTAAGGCTATATGATATAAACTTTTTAAGCCTGTTGCTCAAATTCTGAATATGACGCTTGGTACTCTAATCTTGTACGTTCTTCAACTGGCCGTAGCAGGAAGTGCTGATGTTGACCAGTGGTGTTACAACCCGTCTGGTAGTGATTGTACTTGGTACAGACAGTGTCGCGTGGTAAGAATTTATAATGTACTGAGTGTAATGATAATTAATTTAAAGACGTTTACAGTAAACGTAAATACTAAAATAGCATTTGTATAATGTGCAAACGTTTGATGGCAAAATAATTTAAAACAATTGTTCTTCAAGATGTTTATACATATTTGATTGTGAATCATTATAATGTGTGTTCAGATGTAAATGATGATTGTACAAGTAAAATAACTTTTTACTTTGAAATTATTGATTTCAATTTGGCATTCTCATACGCAAAAATAATCCATAACTCACGTGTTCCATGGAATTTTCTATAATTATTCTTTGTTATTTTCCGGTATTGTATTCGGGCAGTCTTTTAATTTATTAAGGACAGTTTTTGTATATCATCCTAATCATTTGTTATAATCAGTTATTGATCAATCAGCATTTTAATAGCCAATCTTTAGTTGAGCTATTGCCTTCTAACTTGACATCAAAAACATGAACGTAATGTCTAGGGCATGTGTTATATCACTGTGCACGCGCAAGCACTTGCTTTTTATCAATGTGCACGCGCAAGGACATATGTTATATGTTTGTGCACGCGCAAGCGTCTATATTTCATCTCTGTGCACGCGCACTGTTTCACTGTGCATGCTCATGCACCTGTGCTTATCACTTTGCGTGCGAATGCAACTGTGTTATGTCACTTCATGCTCAACCACATGTGTTATATCCCTGTACATGCGCAGGCACCTGTATTATATCATTGTGCAAGTTCCTGTATTATACCATTGACCTGTTTGTTAGCTAAAAGGAAATACATGTAAAATAATCCAAAGTCCTTCACGAGTTTCGAGCAGATGGCAAGCAACATTTACCTGTAAGCTAACAGGGCATTCCAATAAAACAAAGAAATACTATAATAGAGAATATTGTTGCACATATTAAGTGTCTTCTTGTTTTTCAAACCTCATTTTTCTTTAGATTTTTCATTACATTTAGAAACGGTTTCCATGTGAGGCTTCCGATGATTCCTATGCAATAGCTTTCGGAGATACCATATGTAATGACTTTGTTAAATATCAAGCTGAATTTTCTGACCTCGGAAAACGTTAGATAGACGAAACAAGAGCATGTCTTCTGGTAATATTTAAATTGCTTGTTAAAAATTTAAAAATATATCTGTGTCAAAAAAAGAATCGTTATGACTTGAACCTGCACGTGGCAAAACAGCAGAATTAACCCTAGTTTGATCTAAACTATCTCAATGAAGTCTGTTTATTGTTTTGTTTATTAATGTTTTCTCTTCTTTTTTTGCAAAAACTTTAAAATAATTTATGATAAACTTAAAACAAATATACTTAAAGTAGCCAACCACTGCTATGGAATTTTCATTAATTTCACGTTTAAAAAAATTAGTTTTAACGACATTGTCATGTTTTGTTGCATGATATACATATGAGGTGTAATGATATTTTCTTCATTCGGTCAAACATTTTTTTCATTACTGATCGCCCGAATCTATTTATTGACAATGTTCTTAAAAATTGTTATGCAAAACAAAGTATAATTTATAGTCAGTTTCAGTAATATCTAAGAATTATTTTGTTTCAGAAACAACTTGCACCCGTATTATTCAAAGAACATATAACATGTCAGGAGATTCAAGACTACGCTTTTCAGACACACCCAATCTGCTATAGCATGCCTCCAAAAGGGTCTCCGACATTCTGTGATCTGCCTTTCTCGGACTGGTTACATATTACCTGGATTGTCAAAGTCTTTTCCGTGAAACCTTCGATCTGTGAAACAGATTTTTCAAATTTCGGGCATCGTGCGTTCACTTTTCTTTTTGAAAAGTAAAGGTGATTTTTTTAGACATTGGGTAATAAATTGCAACTTGTCTTTCACATTATCATCCATTTGTAATCAAATTGTTAAGCGATGTTCAAGATATTGTTATATTAACGATATAATTTAATCTATATGATTATTGGTAATGCGGAAACACACGCGCATACACATTAAAGCTTAAATATAACAAACAAGATTAAAAAGTTTAATGAAGACATCCCCCAAACGGCCTAGCAAAAAGAACCAGCGGTAAGGAGCCCTGGTGGACCACAATTAAAAAAAGGACAGGGTGCAAGGCAGAGCGCGGACAGGATAATCACATAAATTATACTTAAAATGAAATAAAAGTAACCGACAAGGAAATTAAAGAAAATAAAAAATTAAAAGATTAATAGGCCCACTAAGTAAATGGGCACAGGGGAACGAGATTCGGGGAAGGGAGGGGCAAAAAAAAAAACTAAGGGTAAAAGGAAAAATACTAACCGTAGACGAGAAAAACACAAACAAATGTGTCATCAAAACAGTATGAAACAACAGACATACATCTGAGGAACACATAGGGGCGTCGCCTTGGAACGGTCAGCAGCAAAGGCGCTGCTGGGGAGTTTAAACCGGTTAATGGCGCACTAAACCTTACTCTTAGCCCCACCATGTTCATTTAAATGAAACATTTGTAAATAAAATGAATCCCCGCCAAGTGAAATTCTAACAGCTGTTATGGTTACAAAAAGTGAAATAATTAGAACGCAGACGTGATCATGTAGACACAGTGTCTACACAACGCTTTTCTCTTTTGATTACATCTGAGGGACCGAGTGGGAGACACTATGATGGACAGTTTTAAAAGCCCTTGGGTTTACCTTTATATAAAAGTAAACCCAATGACCATAACAAAGGTACTCAATCTCTTAAAGTAAGACAGAGCAACAAGAAAATCACCGACAAGGGTCCGACGAAGCAAAACAGAAGACGATTATTAAGACAATTCAGTCCCAAAGGGCTTTTAAAACTGTCCATCATAGTGTCTCCCACTCGGTCCGTCAGATGTAATCAAAAGAGAAAAGCGTTGTGTCCAACTTGATTTATAATTGTAAAAGTCAGTGCTTTAAATCTATATTAAAAAGGTTAACTTTTGAATTAAAAGCATCCAATATTATTCATCTTTAGTTAGCAGTCATTTAATCTGTTTTTGCCAAGTAGAGCAATGAATGAAAAATTTAACCTAGGTCACATCTTACATAACATTCTCAAACTTTCATTGTTGAACAGTTATCAGCTGACCATTTTCCCATTATCATAGGAAACAAAAGCCTGTAAGCTCGGACAGGATATGTGTCTCTTTTTCAATTTAGGAAAGGTTAAAATGTTAACATCTATAAAGCAAACTTGCTCTGGGATCATTGATTCAAATACTTTCAAATTGGTGTGTTTAAGATTTAAAATTGCTTCAGTTCGTGGGAGATTCTGCAATAATTTCTCTTATCTCTCCTGGACAGACAGGATGAAACCGAGTCTGCAATTTTTACTTTTAAAATTCATTGTTCTCGAGGAATCTCCTCGTTTCCAGATTTTACAAGATATCTGGAAAATTGAAAATTTTGATACTTACTAATGTGTGTTGTATGTTTGTTGTTTTTTGTGTTTTATTTCGATTTTTGTTGTTGTCTTTTTGATAAACTTTGATATAGCAAAGTTATATGCCAAAAAAGTTTTAGAAATTATATTTATCAAGAAGTTTTGAATAATTTACGAACTAATTTAATTTAGCTATTTGTTTCTTGTTTTATATTATTATGAAACGTAGATATAGCAAAGATTTACTACTAAAGAAGTTAAAAAAATAAAAGGCTAACATATATTTTCAGTTATTATCTTATTAAATTGTTGTTATATTCATCTGGCCTTTGGGGGGTCATTGCTTCTCACGCTTTAGTTTTGGAAACTGAATACCGCCTAAACTGGTGCTAGGTGTGGGAGAAATTTTTTACTTTAACATTGTCTCTCATGAATAGACTCGATTAAACCGAGACTGCAATTTTCATAATTTATTATATTGTTGTTTTCTTTGCTTACAAGGATTATCCCTTTTCCACATTTCTTTTCCACATTTTTACTAATTAACTAAAGGTTTCCATCACTTTCCTATTCACTTTTCTGATCTGATATGTTCAATCAGTATCAGTCCTTTTTGGAAAGATTGACTATCAAATGTTTTATGTACATTAAATAGTACTAAGCTTTCATTTTTCGTATATATTATATTTTTGTTTCGTGAAAGTACTGTGTTTTGTGTAACTTGATTAAAACTAGAAAATTAACTTTAAGTGGCACTTTGTCAAAACACTTCCTTCAATAACCTGCTTATCATGAGTGTACTTTAACATTATTGGATACCTAGACATTTTTTCTGTAATTTATTCAACGGTTATTTTAATTTTCCGAAGGTAAAGTTTGTGTAAAATAACGTACAAAAAATAATACAACCGGTTTTTTTCTTCTTTGAGATTCAAGATTTCCTTTTTTTCTAATCATGTGGTGTTATAAATAAATTATCATTTAATCTTTAACGTTTGAACGTCTTTATAAACATGTGCTGTATTTACGTGCTCGACTATTTTGATGAGCGTTTCCATAACAAATAGTTTGGAAACAAAACTGCTACTAAAGTCTTTAAAACAGATTTGATTTTTCTTTTCGTTAATGACATACATGTGACATGATCTTTTTGTTTTAACAGTAAACAATGATTGTCTTATTTTAATCAAATTGTTTTATATCATTTAATATTATGATCCCTCGAACCTAAAAAGCAAAGAAAGGAGTAAGCAGTGGAGCTCTTGTTTTGTATAAGGGCATAAATTTAATGTGATATTGAAAAAGGACACATTTCTACCTATCCTCTATGTCTGTTAACCAGGTTAACGGCTAAACCGAAAAGTGGGACAGCGAATATGTGCCGAGAAGTAGGCCACCGAAAGCATATAACTCCTGGAACAAATGAGATTATTTACATACTAATTGAAAAGCTTTTTATTTTAACATACTCTCTTGATGACATATAAGTTTATATTCCTTGTAATTACAAGAGTAATTGAATTTGTTTATTACCATAACCGAGTTTATATTCTAAGGTTACTGGACCTAACAATACGGCTAAAATATTTGACTAGAAGACAGGAGAAAAAGAAATTATATGAAATATATTTAAAACAAAATAATACATTATAACAAACATTCTTTAAACCTCAATTATTTCATACAATCTATCAGCAAATATTAAAATCAGCCATACCTCTGTCCTCTGATAACACAATAACTAAGAATCGTTTTTCTATAACGTTTTTTAAGCATGATCATTTATTCCCATTTTCCTGTTAATTGACAGTTATAGTAAAACAAAGAATACAATATCCAAGTCGTGGTCTTTGTTTAAACTCATATATAACTCAAGTGTTTTTCATATTGTGTTTCTCAAAGTGGTGTGACTAATTATGAATTAAATTTATTCTACTTTTGAACCATGCAATATGTATATTAGAAATGCTCTTGAACAAACAAAACAAATCGCATAATTCATAGTCATATATAAAGATTGATGTTTCCCATTTAAGTACTAAAAATGTTTAATATTTTTCGCAACTTTACAGTACAAATTGAAAGAGCAATGAGATCAAACTAGTGGTAAATTTAATACGCTTACAAATGAGAATATTAAAATAAATGTCAATATATTTGTTATTAATACTTCATAGTGTATTGATTTGGAAACAAACGTTTTAATGTTATCAAAACAAACGTTAAAAACGTACTTTTTAATTGCCTAGCTATTCTTAATTAAAAAGGGTTTTTATAGGGGTATAGGTAAATATTGTTTCTTTCTGTCCAAAACTTGCAAGAAAATTATCCCAGAATTTCATATATCATGTTTGATTTTACATATTTCATAATTTCAATTTTATTAATATTATTCAATATTTTTATGCACCAGAACAGATTGATTTTGTACGTTTGAAAACGTATGAGATATAACGATTAAACCACTTTAAAAATGACTTGATTTGTCTTGAACTTTTCTGATACAATAAACAGAAGAATAACATTGTAAAAGATGTTAAAAGTACACAGAAATGATTAAGCGTGTGATGATTGGATTGTAATCAAGTTGTCTTACATTATTATGGCTTGAATAAAAATTATTATTTACTAGCAGGACGTGATATACTGCAGGCTCAGCATTTAATTTATTGCTTAATATTTGACTGATGTTTACACACTTTTGCGTAATTGTATATATTCAACAGGTTATTTAGATAATACAATATTTTCCTGATTTTTTATGCGAGTACTAGTCAAAAAAGACTTTAATAATTTATCATTATTCCTTACAGTCTTGCATTCCCGTTGTTTTAATGTGTATTGACATAACCAAATTTGTGCTTTATTGGTTTCTCCTTCTGATGATTGTTCACCCTTTTTTGGCGTGGCATTATTTTACTTACAATTTCTTATCTTACAGAAACATGTTAGGGATGCGAGTGTCAGAGTTTGTTTTGGTGCAGCTTTAACAAACTTAAATTCTCCAGGAGTACTTCAATATTGACCGTGTGGGTTCGATCCCCGGGAGATGTTTTGGTAGTTTAGCGCGGAGGAAGGTAGTCTAGTACTGGTGTAACTCTCCAGGAACGATGGTTAGTAAACTACCCGCCTATATGACTGAAATACTGTTGGGAAAAGGCGTAAAATGAAACAAACAAACAAACAAACAATATTGACCGTACATAAGCGTTGTCGCTTAAAATTTATTTGTGTTGGTATAAAAGGGTCAACATTCAAAAATATTAGAAGTTGAAGATGTCTATGAAAGAAAAAATATTATGATAAACGTAAGCTTGTATATACTTTCACAATTTTAAAATTATTTTGGTGTAGATTGCTTATTACACATTTGTGGCAATTTAGACTACGTGGCTTGGGGGTAATGCGAATAAAGTTGATCTTTTCACAAAATACAAAACAATAGAGAACAAGAATAGTTCTGAAAGTAACAGTAGAGTCTTCAGACTGTACTGGGTAAGAATAATTTTTTGGGCTAAGTTATTTTTGTCTCTCTATTGTATCGTTTACACTTTGACCTACTTAGTATTTTGCATCAATTGAGCAGTTAATAACCCGTCGTATATATTCTTCAAAACTCAAAGCATAGTTTTTATAAGTTTTTTAATTTAAAAAAAAAACAGTAAATACTTTTTTGACATTTTCTTTCTCTCAGAATATAGATTTTATTTTGAACGATCTAATTTTTACTTTTTACAAATAGAAACTTATGATACCTGTTTTTTTATTATTATTTTAACACTTTCGTGTAGACAACCAGATTAAAATCACAACGTGGCGATATATAACAGTGATCTAAACAATTCGTACCACAGATGACTAATAAATATCTTTCGGCTTTCAAAAAGCGCCGTTATCCTTTTAGGATAATTACACTAAATCGCTTACTTCATCATTTTAAATACGTACAGTATAGAGGGACGGACATAGGACACGACAATCTCATCTAACCATCTAGTAGGATGTCCATAAAGAATTCAAATCATGCAAGAATTATAATAAGTTGTGTCAATAAAAGGTGACCTCATCCTAAATCAAGTTAATTTTGGGTCTACATTACTTGTATCTCATTTATTGTCACAAGTATCGCTACTTTTAATATTGAGATATTATAAGTATTAAATATGTATTATATAGTATAATTGTACGCTACATTTTCAGCCCTCAGCAGTCATTGAACTTTAATGCAAAATTTCATATTATATAGAACTAAAGAAGCCCCACAACTATTGTCTCTGTCTCTGCTGCAGTAATATTCAATTTCTCATTTGCTTCTCTTAACACCATTTAGCTATCAATTACCAAACAAAAAACTTATTCCTTTACTCTTTGTATTCCGTAAAAGACCATTTTTAAACAAATTATCCTTCATTGTACAATGATACATATATAGCACATGAGCAAGTTAATTGTTAGCTGTTTTTTTATGTGACTATTTTCAATTATTTATTTAGAAATATTTTCATTTTATTTCTAATGTACTTGTGTAAAAAACAATCTAAAACAAATCTATGACGCCGCCTCCAGCACAATGTACTGCTATATCACAATCTTAATTTTCAAGGGGAAACATTTAAAGAGCAATTGTCTTGTAACATATCATATACTTATGTCAAATAGATTAAGATTTGCTTGGAAAATATCGTAGTTGTGTCTCGTAAATATCATTTGCAGATAAAGCATAACCATTGACAATTTATATTATCGGATCAGCAGTACATTCTACAACAAGTAAGAGTATCACATAAACCACGGCGCAGGAATGTAAAAAGGCATTTATTAAAGACGATAAATTTTACAATATTGTTAATTATGACAATTGGACGTGATTTCATTTGCGTTATATACAAACATAGCGTTAAAACGCATAACGCAAATTACTTCTTCGCGGCTGGGAGGTGAAAGGTGCCGGCTTCAGATCACTTGCACCTATCTGCTGAAGATTCTTTGGATTATTTCATATGATAAGGTTATCAAGCTACTTTACTAAAGATCAGTAGTCCTGCTCAGCTAACATATAAACTATTTTATTAACGCCGTGCGTAAGGTTTTAAATGTTGATCTAGTGTTTTATCAAATCAGCTGAAGGACGAATTTAACCATATAATTGAGTTTTACACTGATTTTGTGCTACAGAAGAGGATGACCCTCTCTTTAATGATTTCAGAACATGCAGCGTGTTTTCCAAATCTGTAAAATTGGATTTTTTGTTTACAGTTTAAGACTTAATACCATGTGTGTGACCTGTTAATATCGTTGTATGTTTTCAACCTTAATTTCTGTCGCCCTGAACATTTTAAGTCCAAATGTGAAGGCCAAATACAGGCACTGTTTTTTAAAAAATGAATAAATGAAACTCAAATTTGCAGACACTACGGGTTGTTGAAACTATCAAACTTTACTTCTTAAACATACTTAAATTCATCTTTGAATATACAGTTTTATTGTTTTCCTTACCGAATATTACCTAAAACAAAAACAAAACTAAACTTTTTTGTAAATTAAGGCAATAGATAATAATAGTTACAATATAAGATAAGTATACGTTGGTTAACACCAACACTGTTCAAAAATTGGCATATAAACGCAGAATGTCGGTTAAATTAATAGACAAATAGTTGATTGAGTACGTTTTATGCATTAAAAGCAAGTAATTACAAATCAAATCAAATATCTTCATCATGATAACAAACATTGAGTAAAATAAAATATTTTATTTAGTAATAAACAGACTAATATATTTAATTAATACTTTCCCACTATATGTATATTAATTGATGATCCTTTGTTATTTTATATAGTATTTAAAATTCTAAAAAATTCACATGTTCTTAACCTTACGTTACTAAATGAAGATCAATGTACCCCTATTGGTATATAAATAACGTGTTGTTGTTGTTGTTGTTGTTTTCTTATTTGCTCAACTAAGTAAAATAAAACAACACTATCATATGTTATTAAAGTCTTTGGAAAAAAAATAATAAAACTGGGATACTTTTAGTTTTCCTTCACATATTATAACGCTAGTATTTCCTAAGGATTCGTTTGTTTTAAACGAATAATAAATATGTTCTATATTTCATATGAACCCAACGAAGATAAGGAACATCATTAAGATGGTCATGGTTGTTTCATATCAATTTAAAATGAATGATTGATAACCTTAAGTTTGAATTACTTATGTGTCATTTATTGTCACAAATTTTGCTACTTTTCCCAATATTGAATATTCATAAATCTCTTACAAATATATGACTATAAGTATTAAATATGTATATATAGAGGTACTACATTCTCAGCAGGCATTGAACTTTTAAGAAAAAATACATGTTATTTAGAATTAAAGGAGCCCCACAAGGTCAAAAAGCTTTAAAAATATCAACTATTGCCCCTGCTGCAGTAATTCTTAATTTGACATTTGCTTCTCTTTACACCATAAAGCTAACAATTACCAAATTAATCCTTTACTCTTTGTTGTCCATAAAAGACCACTTTTAAAAAAGTATCCTTCAATGTACAATTATACATACATAGCACATGAGCGAGCATATTGTTAGCTGTTCTTTTTGTGACATTTTCAATTATATATTTAGAAATATTTTCATTTTATTTCTAATGTACTAATGTTAAAACAATCTAAAACAAATCTATGACGCCACCTCCAACACAATGTACCGCTATATCACGATCAACATTCCCAAGTGGTAACATTTAAAGAGCCATTGTCTTGTAACATATCACATACTTATGACAAAATTAAGATTTGCTGGGAAAATATCGTAGTTATGTCTCGTAAATATCATTTGCAGATAAAGCATAACGATTGACAATTTATATTATCGGATCAGCAATACATTCTAAAAACAACAAGTTATAGTATCACATAAACCACGGCGCAGGAATGTAAAAAGGCATTTAATAAAGACGATAAATTTAACAATATTGTTATGACAATTGGACATGATTTTATTTGCGTTATATACAAACATAGCGTTAAAACTTATAACGCATTTTCAAACAGAAATTACTAAGATGGGGCTTTTCCGCGGCTGGAGGGTGAAAGGTGCCGGCTTCAGATCACTTACACCCACCTGCTGAAGATTCTTTTGATTCTTTCATATGACAACGTTATCAAGCTACTTAATTAATCAGTTGTCCTGCTAAGCTGACATATAAACTACTCAATTTTTGCTAAGCGTAAGAAATATTTTGGGATAATTTTATTAACGCCGTGCGTAAGGTTTTAAATGTTGATTTAGTGTTTTATCAATTCAGCTGAAAGACGAATTTAACCATATAATTGAGTTTTACACTGATTTTGTGCTACAAAAGAGGATGACCCTCTCTTTAAGGATTTCAGAACATGCAGCGTGTTTTCCAAATCTGTAAAATTGGATTTTATGTTTACATTTTTAGACTTAATACCGTGTGTGTGTGACCCGTGAATATCGTTGTGTTTTCAACCTTAATTTATGTCGCCCTGAACATTTCAAGTCCAATTGTTAAGGCCAAATACAGGCACTGTTTTTTTTTTTTTTGTTGTTTTTTTTCTTACCGAATGATACCTTAAACAAAAACAAAACTAACCTTAATTGTTAATAAAGGCAATAGATAATTATAATTACAATATAAGATAAGAATACGTTGGTCAACACTGTTCAAACGGAGAATGTCGGTTAAATTAATAGACAAATAGTTGATTGAGTACGTTTTATGTATTCAAACCAAGTAATGAAAAGTCAAATCTCTTCATCATGATAAAACACTTTGAGTTAAATAAAATATTTATTTAGAAATAAACAGAACCTAATATATTTAATTAATAATTCCCCCACTTCATGTATATTAATTCATGATCTTTTGTTTTTTTATATAGTATTTAAAATTCTATAAAATACACAGGTTCTTTATCTTACGTTACTAAATGAGGATCAACGTACCACTAGTGGTATATAAATAACGTGTTGTTGATTTCTTATTCCCTTAACTAAGTAAAATAAAACAACACTATCATATGTCATTAAAGTCTTGGAAAAAATAAAAAAAATAAAACTGAGATGCCTTTAGTTTTCCTTCCCATATTATTGCGCTAGTATTTCCTAAGGATTCGTTTGTTTAAACGAATAATAAATATGTTCTATATTTCATATGAACCCAACGAAGATAAGGAACATCATTAAGATGGTCATAGTTGTTTCATATCAATTTAAAATGAATGATTGGTAACCTTAAGTTTGAATGTCTTAATTCTTGTTCATTGCGTTACTAAGTAACTTGAATCTTATTCAAACATGATTTGTCAAGACATGATTTATACGTAGGCAGTTAACTGCAAATCAAATTATCCTTCATTTTTGTCTAAAATAAAATAGAAAATAACTCAAATCTTTGGATGTCACAATAATTTGTTCGTCAGAAATAAGAAGTGAAATAAAAAAAAATGTGTGTTATACAGTACACCAACAGAAATCTGTATATATGTCCCATTCCAAATGCGTAGACATCATTTTCATTTCTTCAACATCGGTTTATTAACTAGGTCAGACGTATTAATGAATAAGTCATTCACATTCAAATGTCGTAGCCTGTAACTTCCTAAAACAATTGATTTCCGTTAACTACAGGTGATGACCGGAAGTTATATGTACATATAATTACATGTTGTCTAACACAAATAGAAACTTTACATCACTGTGGTTAAAAGTCAGTGTGCCAAAACCACGTCACTTTCAGACCTTTTTTAAGTAATACGACAAACGAAAAACCGCTATTGATTCAAATTTTTAAACTCACGTGAGTTATTTATTTCGTTATCAAATATGACCGAATAAAGCGTAGGCTTAGAGACAAATTGTCCGTCAGTGGAGCGTGGTAATGGTTTTTGGATAGATAAATAGTTTTCATTTTATGATTCATGGTATAAAAGTATACATCTATTGTCTAATGTTCTGCTATAAATATATAATCGGCTACGTTATAATACTCATAACTGCAAATCGGATCTTACTCGGCAGTAATTAGTGTCGCCGCTTTTTCATGAAGAAACCAGTGCTGATAGTGAAAATTGTGATTGGCATATTTTAATTAGCCAGGTCAGGTGTTTCTAAAAAGGCTGATAACACTGTAGCAATGTGAGGATACATTCAAATTTATTACATAGATAATGCACGTGGAGCTCAGCTCGCAGAGACAAATGAGAACACGGTGACTTTTTGATATCCTTTTTACTCTAAGAAAAATGTCAATTATTAATTGCTGACTGTTTATATTTTCTAGAAAAAGTAAGCAAAACATTATTTTGTTTCATATGACAGGAATGAATTACATTAACAATCCATAACTGCAAATCGGCTCTTACTCGACAGTAATTAGTGTAGCCAATTTTTCATGAAGAGACCAGTGCTGATAGTGATAATTATGATTGGCATATTTTAATTAGCCAGGTCAGGTGTTTCTAAAAAGGCTGATAACACTGATGCAATTTGAGTACATATTCAAATTTATTACTTAGATGATACACGAGGATTTGGTAGAGACAAATGATTACATAGTAACATTTTGATATCCTTATAAAAATGTTTATGACTGTTTTTATTTTCTAGAAAAAATAAGTTTCATATAATAGGAATGAACTGCATTAATAATTCAAGATATTATGAAGATGTGAATAAAATAATTACTGTGATTACATTACTACAGTTAAGTAATTTGACCCGATCCACCTGTAGACACATGTTTGTACGTGACTGCTGGGGAAAAACAATGTTATGCTTAATTAAAGAGGTGACATTTCTATATTTTTATCTGATATCGAGTTGTAAGAGCCGATTTGCAGTTATATGGGTAAGAGTTTGATAAGACTCCCTACGGTCGTCTTAATACAAACTCTTACCCATACTAGGCATTGTTGAAAACTCATTGTTTTACATGCCAGATTAAGTAATTGGACCCCATCCTTGTTTGTACGTGACTGCTGGGGAAAAATAATGTTATGCTTAATTAAAGAGGTGACACTTTCTATATTTTTATCTGATATCGAGTTGTAAGAGCCGATTTGCAGTTATATGGGTAAGAGTTCGATAAGACTCCCTACGGTCGTCTTAATACGAACTCTTACCCATACTTATTGAAATTACGCTCTAATAACTAAAGGTTTTATATTTTCGATATAATTCTTTTAAACTGTTTCTGATATTGTGCTTGGGACAATTAATTTGTTCATGCATATGCCGCAAACCACGTGGGAACTGAATGACTCTAGTTATTCATGCATAAAATGTAGAGCAAAAATGTAAATGTAGCTAAAAGACCCAACCTAGGTATAAAAGGGAGGTAATGGCTGGTGGGTGGTTTCCCTTGAATTTTTAAACTGTATTCAGCTCAGGGAGAGATTTTAAATATATTTGCAGTAAAATGCCATTATTTGCCAATGAAAAAATTCCTAAATGAAGCCAAATGATTAATCTATGACTCTAGATAAGAAATTTGAAAATGTATGAAGAAATATGTTCTTATAATTTAATATCAAATGATAACAGAATTCAAATTTGAACTAAGGGGAGGAGTTTATTATGTAAATAACCATGTGACCACATTGTTTGTAAACATAGCAATGTGATCACATGGGAATCCATACACATACAATAAGTACATCAATGTATTACTTACTTGATAAAATGGTTTTTTTCTAAGGTTTGTCAGAATAATCCACTTTGCATCACATGAATTGTAGTTTATATCAATAAAAGTGCATAAATCCAGTACATTTCACAATGAAAACATACAGAAATGATAAAATTCTTTGCTTGTTTTTCTCACTATTGTAAGTATATTAATTTTACAGACACATTATATTGAAGTTATAAATACTAGTAGTAATTCTAAATGTCATCAACTAAGGACAGAAATAGTGTCCTGTGTATGATTGTACCAGTAGATTAGGATACAGTTTCCTTTCTTTATTTAACACAAAATTTTGAATTACATGTTCTCTAGTTGAACGAAAAAAAGAGTGCTCAGAAGTTATCATTTTTTCAATGGAGAAATACATTGGTTCTTAGTTACTTCCTTTCACACCAAGCATAGCGTCTTTACATAATTGAACAAAAGATTTTTTATCGGATTTTTATTAAAATTTATTTAGCTTTATTTCCTTGACCTTTTTTCCATGCAAGGACTTTTCTTTCACATTTACACATGAGGAACAAAAACATTATTCACATGAAATAGTAAAATCAGAATCAAAATCATTAGTTTCATCTGCTCTTTGTCTTATAAAAAATAATACTATAGTTAGCTATCTCTTTGATGGCGTAAGCTATATTTCCAGTTTCCTTTGACATGTGAGCATTGTCTATGACCTCATTTCTTTTCTCTAACATTAGTGACACACTTTTTCCAAATTCTAACAGAGATTCAATGGTTTGTTTCTGCTCTTAGTGACCAGTAAAAAAGACAAAATAAATTTATCCATTTATACTGAATAACACAAATCACTGAAAACACCAAACAAAATTACTATTTTCCTAGCACACAAAATCCCTCCTAAACTGATTTCAGACACAGGTCATCTAAATATAGAAGATGCAAAATATGTAAGGTATGGAAGGTATAAATTTGTAGTCACATTTATTGTTAAATATCAGTATGTAAGTAAAACATTTGTATCAGCTTTAAAATGAGAAAACAATTTTTCACACTGTTTGTCTCAGAAAACCTGCACTAATTAGATAATATATTAAAAACAAGACTTTACAAGCCCTGTCACCCCTTCTGTATTGTAGTGTTGTATGCCAATTAAACACAGAAATGTGATATTTTGTTTTATCTCTGCTGATAGCAGCATAAAAATACACTTTCTAATTAAAAAATACCTGAGGTATAAAATTATATACCAGAAATCATACCATATAGTAGTTGTTAATGGTCACAACAGGAAATATTACAATAATAGATATATCTGAACATTTGGCATCAAGGGATAAACTTGAAAGTCCTCAAACTGGAAAACTACAACTGGTGATCAGAAATTAGACTCTCTCTGAGAAAGGTAGATTTTTTTGTGTAAAAACCCATCGTCTTCTTTAGCTATTTTTAGAAACAGTACACTTAGTCAGCTTTTGCTGGACGTCTATCACTGATAAAACAATGTAGAAAGAGGGTTCATTTGCATCCGATAGTCTGATCGGATGTTGGGGGTCACAGGTGCTCGTCCAGTCTTGGTGCCAATATAAAAAAATGAAGTTTAAAAAAAAAAATTGAAAAAAAAAAAAAATTGAAAAAAAAAAAAACCATCAAAATTACTATTTTGGGTTGAGTGTAAAGAAAAAAAAATTTGAAAAAAAAAATTTTTTTTTTCCTATATACTTTTACTACGAAAAGGTCACCGAGTCGCCGTAACGCTACGGAGCTTTACTAGGACACACTGTGGAACAACCACAATGTCAAGTTCTGTAACAATAAAAGCTATTTTGCTACTCTTTACACATTGTGCATTGAGAAAATTGTTAACATTCTTATTGTACCTTACATACAATCTTGAATAACTTACATTTTAACTCGGACACTCCAATTTGTTAAAATTTTGCAAAACAACAGTGATTGTCGGCCATTTTGTCGAAATCGAAAGTACAAAACATACACCGTACTGTTTTGCTGTTCTGGTTCCCTATGACTACGTTCGCTGAACAATAGACAACAGTAACCAATAAATTGATGGTTACCGTTGTCTACTGTTCCTCGCACGAAGTCGTAGGAAACCAGGAGAGCGAAACAGTACGATGTATGTTTTGTACTTTCGGTTTTGACAAAATGGCCGACCATCAACGGAATTTTGCAAGATTTTAACAAATTGAGTGTCGGAGTTAAAATGTAAGTTATTCAAGATTGTATGTAAGTTAGATGAAGAATGTAAACAATTTTCTAAATGCATGATGTGTAAAGAGTAGCAAAATAGCTTGTTTTGCTACAGAACTCGACATTGTGATTGTTCCACAGTGTGTCCTAGTAAAGCTCCATAGCGTTACGGCGACTAGGTGACCTTTTCGTAGTAATGGTATATAGGAAAAAAAAATTCAAATTGTTTTTTTCTTACACTCAACCCAAAATAGAAATTTTGATGGTTTTTTTTTTTTTTTTTTTTCAAATTTTTTTTTTTTTTTTTTTTTTAAAAACTTCATTTTCTTTTTAAATGGGCACCAAGACTGGACGAGCACCTGTGTTGGGGGTTTAATTAGAAGAATCATTGGGTAAAAAGTGCTATTTGACGCAGAGTGAAATCAAAACAAACCCTAACTTGTTACTTTCTGGAAATGATCATTTAAAACAACTATTTCATAAATAATTGTCATGTTTTTAAAAATAAAAAAAAAATTATTACACTAATTGACCGATATCATTGATCAATTTCCTCTGAAAAAAATTTCTATAACCGATGACACATAACCTATAACCGATAAAATGGGTTTAAAGTTCCTTGGACCCTTTCGATGCACTCCGATGTCCGTGTCAAAAACCTATGTCAGTAAAGAAAATGCTTGCGTAAGGGATCACACTGCACCTATCTTCTGAATATATCTTTTTAGCAACGTTTGGTGTTAATTTGCTTAAACAAATGTAAATTAATTTGTTTACATATTTGTGATATTGAATTGTATGCTTTTATATATGACTATCATTGTAAATTTGAATATACTTTTTCTAAAATTGTTGTAGTAAATGACTGTCATTGTACACTCGAAGTGTACTCCTAGTGTTCTCAAGAAAATGATAATATTGCTACTAAACTTCTTGCACTCTAATTAGTTCGGGTTTAATATAAAGAAACATCAACATTTATTCAATAGCCCGATATTCGTGCGTTGGCACATCGAACAAACATGTTTTCATTACTGGTCGTAAATTAAATGTTTTCTTAATTTTATGTAGTAAATAGTGGTTACTCTACTGAGTTTTATCTTACATCTAACATAGGGTTAATATGTTAATAAACAGACAAATTGTGATCCTTTCTTTATCAGCTTATTAAATAGAACATTTTGAAATTGTTCTTAATAAAGAAACATTCTGCACGAAGTTATAAGGTCAGAGATTTAGGCTATGACTTTTGTACATCAATGTCATTACGCCTTTTAACATGGTGATTGGTATTTTGATATTCCTCGTTTTCCAACCAGCCGGAGCAGCAAGTTCTGACGTGGACCAGTGGTGTTACAACCCGCCTGGTACTGATTGTTCTTGGTACAAACAGTGTCTTGTGGTAAGAATTTCGAATGAATTTATTTTCTAAGTGGATTTGTCTACAATGGGAACATTTTCTCAAAGTATTTTAAAATTTGATTAAAACAATAGAAATGTATCATTTGGATTTTCTCTTTTTCTATTGCTTGAAAAAAATGTTGACAAAGTTCTATGTAATTTAATATGATCATTTATATGATGAATAATACTAATTTGTTTTACATCTTCTTAATTTCTGCCATATAAATTTTAGCAATGTCGGATCACACACAAAGTTCACACTTCCCAACAGGTAGACCATGCTATGCTTCAACCGATTAAGAATTGTATTCACATTAAGAAAAACTTTACACGAGTAACGTCATGCATGTAAAATATTGCTGATAAACGCTCAGTACAAATGCTGAAGTACGGATTTACATTAAAGTTCAGGCAGAGCAAAGCTAGGAATATCTGCTTTGAATGTTTATAATGACATTTATAATACCGGTATTTATAGCAGCAGCAATGAAGTATTTAATTCAATTGTGTTAAGATAGTTGGATATATTAAAAATGGGCACTATTCAATTAAAGATGCCTGTAAGACTGGTAGAAAATGCTCCATAGTTACTGCCAAAAATCGTTAAGGTTATCATTGGCAAAGATGCCAGCTTTGCATGATTTGGATCCCCAAAAATTGTAGATCATGCATTGCCAAGCGATAGGCTAGTGTCAAGAAACTTATGTATGTTACTTTTTAATACCCATGGAACTGTTGTCCAAATAGCTATTTCTAAAGATCATTTAGTCACATTCAAGTATTAAAGAGATGTCTTGTTAAGAAAAAATAAAGAAGAAAAAAAAACACTTCAATAAAGTTCGGCATAAAAGGCCTGTATTTGTTGCATGAAATAACCCCTGCACACAAAGGAGCTACTGTATACTGTTAATGATGCTTATCCGACAGGAATGAGTGATTGTCCTCAATAACATCCGTATTCTCCAGACTTGTTTGAGCCCTTAAAATTACAACCATATATGCTCTATATATCATATTCCGGCAAAATCCTACTCTTGTCATCATCCAAAATAAGTATCTATAGAATGGAACTTGTTCCAGTAACAAAAAGTCTTTTTAGAAAAATTATGATATTTTCTATTATACTTGTTTTATACTTGTTCACCATTTAAAGTAACAACTTAACTTGTTCTGTATATCCTATACCTTCAAAATCCCAATCTTGCAATCAACAAAAATAAGCATCATTAAAATGGAACCTTACTCACAAAAAATGTTCCATTACCAAAATGTCTTTTAAGAAAAGTAAGATATTTTATATTATTAGTGGTATTTCGATACATGAGAAAATGATATTTCGTCAGTGTCTATAAGTAATGCTTCAGTCTCTGGATTCAGTAAACACTCTGTTTCGTTTTGCAGCCACATAACACAACATTTTACTTTCCTAGATTTTATGTGCCGTTAATAATGTATGACTTTAATTTCTGTGATATTTGATAACCGTTTTATAATGTCA
Source organism: Ruditapes philippinarum (assembly GCF_026571515.1). Taxonomy (NCBI): domain Eukaryota; kingdom Metazoa; phylum Mollusca; class Bivalvia; order Venerida; family Veneridae; genus Ruditapes; species Ruditapes philippinarum. Next base: position 73,001 of record NW_026860671.1, on the reverse strand, counting down.
CTTGATATTGAGCAGATCATATAAACCAAATGAATATTTTCCTTCAACTATTTTATATACAGTTTTAACATCAACAACATTTTTAATATTTGAAGTGTAAGTACTTTATATAATTGACATTTATTGACTAGCATATACATATATTATTAAGTTTACTGGATGGGTCTCTATTTGCAATATATGCAAACATGTATATGTTCTTAATGCAATTGCGTGTTTTGTCTGACAAGATGTTAAATTAAAGAAGTAAATTGTACGAAGTACTGAAATATCTTACTATTGCACGGTAGATAAACATCAATTCTTTGGAAATGGTAGATTAGAACGTTAATGATATATTATTAAATTGAATAAATTCATTACAATTATTCATTTCTATTTTGAATTATATGCATGTCTGCATTTTAACAAATTATATTGTGTACACTTATATACAGGATTTTTTTTATAATAAGTAATCGCCTTAATGTTAAATCGAAAAATACCATTCCCAATAACTGTAAATCTGATTCACGTGTAGAGACTTTGTTTGGCGGGTAGTAGTGATTATTTAATGCCGAAGAAAATAATATGAAAATAATAAAAGATATTATGATTACTTTATAAGAATTTATTTTAGTTCGATTGTTTTGGAAGCTATAAGCTTATTGTACCACTTTCGAATCAATTCCTGAAACCAACAATCCGTATAAAGTTTCTTTGTTCACGTAACAACGGCTTGTCTCTAATGGGATTTGAAATCACACGGCGAGTGATCCTTAAATCACTAATAATCCGGCACCATAGCAACTAGGCCATGCCACAACAGGTCATTATGATTGAACACACAAGTATCATAATTTTTAGGGAAGTATGTAAGAAAATAATGAGTAAACATATCAACGTCCAACAAGAGAAACTGAAATCTGTCACATGTTTTAATATAACGATCTTCTTTTTTAGGTGAATTTTCATAAATAATGGTTACAAAGATTATTGAAATACGAAACGTAATACCGTCTTAGATTACTTGTTACATTTGAAATTCCAATCAGATAACGTTTTTTCATCTAAATATATCTTTCCGGAATGCCATGGATAATATGATAAAAGTTGTTATCATGCATTAAATCATTCGAACTTTATACAAGTAGTACAGCTGTACTTTGAAAAGCAACCCAATTATTTGTTTTCTCATTTTTGGTCCTACTCCTATGACGTCAAAGCTTTTCGTTTTGATAAAAGTGTTATTATTTTTAGAAACGGTTTCCGTGTGAGGCGGCCAATGATTCTTACGCCATAGGTTTTGGAGATACCATTTGCAATGACTTTGGCAAAAATCGACCTGATTTTTCCGACCTCGGAAAGCGTTGGATAGACGAAACAAGAGCGTGCCTTCAGGTTTTTATTTCATAATTTTAACTAAGGCATATCTAGCATTATTAAGAAAAGACCAAACGATACATTTTTATTTTCTTCGAGCATAGTAATATTCGTTTACAGCAAAATTATTTCATGAAATGTTTCATCTAAAAAAGTGGGGTAAAAGACATTTGGCGAATTGTGTTTTTATGTGAATGTCGGTCATCAAGTGTGTAAATATTAAACAAATATTTGATCAAATCAACAACACACCTGGTATATTTTTGTTCATGTTTCATATTATTTGTTTTGCGCTTGTTCATGTTATGGAAGAACAAACAACGGCTTACTGCTCATTTTCTTTACAGTTCATTGTTTATATATCTGTCACATCTCATCTCTCAAATAAATTGAAATCCTTATATCTTCAGAAACAACTGGTTCCGCTTTTATCAAGAGACAATATGACATGTCAAGGGATCCAAAAGTTCGCTTTTCAGACACATTCATACTGCTACAGCACACCTCCAAAAGGGTCCCCGTCGTTCTGTGATCTACCATTCTCCGACTGGTTACATATTTCGTGGATTGTCAAACAAAGTCTTTTTCGTGAAACCTCAGAAACTGTTAAACAAATATTGCAAATTCTTGGAAGTTGTGCATCTACTGGTCTTTTTGGAAAGTAATAACATTTTTCGTTATTCAGATATTTGACATATTTCATATGTTTATCGATTTATCCACAATGATTTCAAACAACAATTGTTAAAGGTTTATAATTTGTTTCTCTTTTGAGATCATTTTATAGAATTTGTACAAAAATAAAACAATATGATGAAGTTTTATTTATCTTATCACTTGAAGTCGTTTAACTTTAAAGCTTAAACCATCAAATAAATCTAGGTGAAAGATATGAGCTCGTTAGATAGTGCACTTTCTCCTTTGCTGTTGATCGTATTTGATCAATATTTCAAAGTTTTACCTTACGTATACTTCAAAATATGACAGCAACAGATGAACATATTGTACACTTACACTCATTCAAAGTAGGCTTTTTACTAACATATATAAATGATAAATTTTGAAAAGAAATATATTATTCAGATGTAAATAATCGCATTTGCTGGAAAGGTTATCAAAAACATTTTGTTCATGCATCTTATCAGCCACAAAAAACTTAAACTTTCACATTCTAATTTAAAATGAATAATAATTCAAGAGGATAATAATTTTAGTGACTTGCACAATATAGCCGAAAGAAGATTTTGGGACAGAACTCCAACAGATTTTTTTTCTCTAAATGATAAACCTGTCTCTCATAGGTTACGGTGGTTTAATACACGTTTGTGTCTCTTAACGCGTTGTAGAGAATGTTCTGAAATAACATTTAGATATTCCTGTTTGGAATATAATAAAAACTATTGCATAAATCCTTATATAGACAGAATTAAATGTTAGTAATTTTCTACTACCTTTGTGCAAACGAAATAAAAACAACAAATGAATTGACCGTCTTGATATCAATCTTAAGTCAAAGTATGTCCCCAAACTTATTGACCTTCGTAAATTACTAGAAAGTAGCACTTTGTCATACATCCTCATTCTGCTAACCTAATTAGCGAGTGTAGCTTAAAATAATGATACAGACGGGTTTTCTTTCTCTAATCAGCGGTCAACTTAAATTTGCAAGAACAGCAAAATATCTAGTCAAGGTTGTCCGGTACAAGAATCTAGTACAGAACTTTTTTTTTTAAAATTTCCCGATAAAGTTGGGGTCGCGTTCATCAATGATCTGCAATTTGGCTGTCTCTTCATTAATAATCAAACACTTATTCTTTAGATAAAAATGCAATAATTTAATTATTATGCTATGTATAAAATATATATAATTAAAAAAGATATACAGCTATCGGTTATACTTCTGGTAATCAAACTGTCGTAGATTTCAATTATAATGTAAGAAATTATTGTATGTTATTATTATCATGTCTGACCTGATAATAACAGGGTGCAGAATACAGCCTTTAATTTTGGTAAACATTTGATCTTTTCCAGAAATAAGGTATGCAAACCTTATATACACTGTATAATGTCAATTTTTCCCTTCGAAGAAGCAGTTTATGAATGTTCAGTCTCACAAAATGTTTCATGATTGGAAATAATTACTCTGCCAGGAAATACTCTTTGTACAGTAGTTTATGAGTTAAACAGTTTTCATCCATCTGCTGAGTCTACTGAAAATGTGTACCAAGTTGAAAATTAATATGCGAACCACTCCGGGAAATAAGTAGAAAGAAACAATTCATTTCATTTACTAAAAATGAGCTACCAAGCAATATTTATTTATTAAAAAGTATCTGTATGCGTTATTAATCTTACGAAAATGTTTTTATCGAAAGATTTCTTTCTGGGGCCAGTTTCTCAAAGCTCTGTTAAATTAAACCGTCCGTTAAATTAACAGTTCATTAAAATAGCTAACCGACTTAACAGTCGGTTAAAAACTTGTTGCTCAAAACTTTTTAACAGGAGTGTTAGGAGTGTTAATTAACACCCCTGTTAAATTTTAACCAGCGGTTAACAGGTTGATTCAATCCCAGAAATCCCCATTCTGTTGTTTGCAAAATGGCGTCTGAAACACTAAAGTCAAATATCTTGTCTAAAAATAATCTTGTTTAAAGAAAAGAGCAACAAATTTTAATATTAACAAAACTCTTCTTCTTGAGGAATTGGTAATGGAAATTTTGATGTGTTAAACTCAAATTCTGACACTTTTTTACATTATTCGTGCATTAAACGATATGTGCACGGCATAAAAATGGGATGCTTACACCCATATGACATCAGGCATGACGTAAATAAACCAAATGACGTCAGCATAACCTCTTTTACAATAATAAACATTGCACTTTGATGTGTGATCATTTGACATGTGAGTTGATTGAGGAAATATATATAATGTAATTTAAACTCAGTGTCAGAAGCAAAAATAAATATGTATGAAGAATAGATTTATAAATAATCGTAACCAATTATCATTAGAATTTTTGCTTGGATTGGTTATTTTACGATATCTCAGAAGGCCCATTAACACTACTAGTAAGGAAACTGTACAGTAATGCAATATGGTTACAGAATAACATCCACACTAAGACACCTAAATTATAATACCTTACTGTATTCATTTATGTATCATAATGTGTTTTAAACCTGAACAAAAACAAATAATTTATGGTAGATCTTTCTAAATGTTGAAATACATTAAAAAAATTAACAATGTCATATAATTTAGAAGAAATCTCGATTGCGGCACATGTATAAGGAATTTAAATTTGTATTTTCATTATATCCTTTTTTGATTTTTTTGGGATATGTTTTTATTTAAATTTCGATTTTGGTTTAACCCTAAAAAAGATTTCACTTTCAAAATGTATTTCAGAATTTAATTTTTATGAAACCCCCCCTGTTTTAAATTTTTAACGGTTTGGGTTTAATCCTCATTTAAATTAACAGCGCATCAGCTGGGTTTAAAATTTACTTTTAAAAATTTGAGTTTAAATTTTAGCAACCGAATTTAACAAAAATGGTTAAAAATTTTAAAAAGTTTAGTTATTGAATTTTAAAGGGGGCGGTTAAAATTTTAAAAGAGCCCTTTAGAAAAATGGCCACTTAAACCCGTATCATAACCCTTTTAAACCCCCCAAAAATATTCTTTTTAACTGTTCAAAAATTTGGGTTGTTTTTAATTTTAACGCTTTCATTTTCAAACAAAAAAGTTTATTATTTTGCCCGAAAATATAAAAGAATTAGCAAATTTAAAAACCTGGTTAGTCTTTTTGGATAAAACCAAAGAAGGGGGAAAAAAAACTCCTAACCTTTTCTACATTTATAATTATAGTGTCATAAATGTAACAATGTCACATACGAATGTTACTATGTTACTAAAGGTGTAACACTATGACGATAAATATAACATGTTTTGTCACTCATATTGTACATAAAACAATTATTTTATCAATTTTATTGTGAAAATTTATACAATTCTGAGTCCTATTTTCTAAAGTATGAGGTGTTGAGAACATTTGATTTTCATCATCTGCAGATGGGCAGTATTAAGCTGATTTAAGACAATAAAACGCTGGAGAGCGCCGATGTTTTGAAATATATAATGATTCCACAATGCCAGATCCTTTTATTCTCTACGTGGCTTGGAAACTAGCATTTAACTCGAAAATTTAAGTCGCAAATATTTGCATGTCACGTGATTCATTGTAGTTGAAAATAAAACAAATACTCTGTTCCCCGTTAAAGAATGTAAAAAATAGAAACTCATTATTCACTGAATCCGAGAAAAAAGATGAAATAGATGAAGAAAAAAAACAATAACAAGATTATTAATTGACAATGAATAATGAGAGATGGCGCCGGTTTAAAAATAACAGCCAGGGGCCAGTTTCTCAAAGCTCTGTTAAATTTAACTGCCTGTTAAATTAACAGTCCGTTAAAATAGCTAACCGACTGTTACTTAACAGCCTGTTAAAAACGTGTTGCTCAAAACTTTTTAACAGGAGTGTTAATTAACACCCCTGTTAAATTTTAACCAGCTGTTAACAGGTTCATTCTATCCCATAATTCCTCATTCTGTAGTTTGCAAAATGGCGTCTGAGTCAAATATCTTGTCTAAAAATAATCATGTTTAAAAGATAAGAGCAACAGATTTCAATATTAACAAAAACTCTTCTTCTTGAGGAATTGGTAAATGGAAATTTTGATGTGTTAAACTCAAATTCTGACACAGTTTACATTATTCGTGCATTATGCATAAAAATGGGATGCTTAGACCCCATATGACGTCAGACATGACGTAAATAAACCAAATGACGACAGCATAACCTCTTTTACAATAATTAACATTGAACTTTGACCTGTGATCATTTGACATGTGAGTTGATTAAGGAAATATAATGTAATTTAAATTCTGAGAGATCAGTGTCAGAAGCAAAAATAATTATGTATGAAGAATAGATTTAAAAATAGTCGTAACCAATTGTCATTACAATTTTTGCTTGGATTGATTTTATTTTACGATAGATCTATGTCAGAAAGCCCATTAACACTAAAGTTAGTAAGAAAATTGTAATGCAATGTGGTTACAGAATAACATCCACACAAAAATGTTTTGATAGACACTTAAAATTGAAATAATTTACTGTATTCATTTATGTATCATTATGTGTTTTAAAGCTGAACAAAAACAAATATTTTTTTTTTAACTTTATTTCCCTCGTCATGGGTATGTGTGTGTGTATATATGTACATGTGTATATATTTGCTACTAAATAATTCTAACTTTGATGATTACGTGATGTTTAATTATATTTGAATGTATGTATTTTGTGACCATGTGCATTTTGTACACGTCTTATATGAATAAACTATCTATCTATATATTATTGTAAAAGTGTGAAGTTTTGATAAATACTCAATGCAACAAAACTGCACACTTTTACAATAATATATACACATGTACATACACAACACAATATACAAACAAACTCACAAGGGAAATAAAAGAAGAGAAAAAAAGGAAAGATAGATCATACATTGAACGGAGAAAACATACATAGGTGTTACTTATACTCAAACTTTTAACAACAAATAATTTATGGTAGATCTCTCTTAAGTGAAAAAACTGAAACAATGTCATGTAAAAGAAGAAATCTCAATTGCAGCAAAAGGAACTAGACCTATAAGGAATTTAAATTTGTTTTTTTCATTATATCTATTTTGATAATTTGCATATGTTTCATTTAAATACGACTGTCAACGCATAAAAATACATTTCACATATACATATATCATTTCTATGATCCCTCTGTTAAATTTTAACGGAGGTTCAAACCTCGATTAAATTAACAGACAGATTCAGCTGTTAAAGTGGCAGTTAAAGTGAGCGTTAATTTTGAGCAACAAAATTTATCACGAAGGTTAAATTTAACCGTCTGTTAGTGGATTTAACGGACGGTTAAATTTAACAGAGCTTTGAGAAACTGGCCCCTGGTGTCAGGTTGTGCGGTACCGCAACAGCATCTTGACAAGTAAGTGTCGTAGCCTTACAGAACTTGATTATATTGTCTTACAAAGAAAAGTTGATTCTTCAAAAATAAAGACTATTTTGAAACATTATCATTTGTACACAGTAAACATTAAAGTTCTATATTGACCTTTCCTCTGTCGTGTTATTTAAAGAGGTCTTATAGGTTCCCGCTTTAATTTCTGTTGTTGTTCAAGTTTTAAAATTTATTTTTGTGAATCTTAATAGTGTCTGATATGTGGAACAAGAAACCCGCCAAACATAATTACAAAAAAAAACTTTGTAACGAATAATCTAATCATTATCTCTTGAGATTTTTTGTTCTGTATTTTAACACTGTCAGTATCTTTCATTAAATGAGCACAGATATTTTAAACTGTCTCGTTATTACTTTAACGCTTTCATTTCAAACAAAAAGTTGCCTTGCAGAAAATGAAAAAAAAAAACGCTGCTCATTCAAAGAAGCGATGATTCATACGCTCTAGATGTTTTGACACTGTGTCAAAATGTATTTTCTGCTATTGTTCAAGAAGAGCTTTAGTTCAAGTTCTGTTCCCTGATTATTTGCTATGAGTAATTATTATAGTAAAGTTTAATAACAATTTTAAAGATAAATTATTAGATATAGGGTCACTTTAGTAAACTCATGAAAGCCAAATATATTACTATGGAATGTTGTTTTGCTTTCTTTTTTCCTTACTTGTTTGTTTTTTTTGTTCGTTTGTTTGTTTGTTTGCTTGCTTGATTGATTGATTGATTGATTGATTGATTGATTGATTGATTGATTGATTGATTGATTGATTGATTGATTGATTGATTGATTGATTGATTGATTGATTGATTGATTGACAAATACTCTAATCCCCCCTTAAAGAATGTAAAAAATAGAAACCTAATTTTTACTGAATCCGAGAAAAAAAGATGAAAAATAAACTAAGATTATAAATTGACAATCAATATAAGAGATGGCGCCGGCTTAACAAAAACCGCCTGATGTCAGTTTGTGCCGTACCGCAGCAGCTTCTTAACAAGTAAGTGTCATGTCCTTATAGAAATTGATAATATTGCCCTAAAAAGAATAGTTGAGAATTATCCATAATAAAGAATATTTCGAAACATTATCATTTGTACATAGTAGACAATAAGTTCAAGTTCTGTATTAGCATCTCCTCTGTCGTGTTATTTTAAGAGGTCTTAAATGTTCCCGCTTTAACTTGTTGTTTATGTTTTCATTAGATGGCAAAGTAGATGGTTGTGAAAACTTTCATTGGCTTATTCAGATAAAACTTATTCAGCTGATATTGTGTCAAATTATAGTTACTGAAATAGTTTAAGTTTCATCGTACTTCATGAAATGTATACTTTAGATTCGTCAACATGAAAGCTACATGCCTGCAGATAAGACAAAATATAACAAGACAAACGTGAAAAGAAATGTACTTAAGATTTTAAGAAATGTAAACAAATTCAAGATTCAAACAATATTTTATATGTTATGTGCGATTAGTGACTATCTTAGCAGATCTGATCGCTATATTTGTAATGCACGACATATATATTTTGACCCCTTTTCGTTAACTTACGTGCAATTTAAGTGCCATTTGCAATGTTTACCAGAAAAATAGCATGAATCTTAAGGTTTTAAGAAATGTAAAGATATTCAAGATTACAGAAGTAATGAATTGCATGTTATGTGTGATTGTGTGATTAATGACTGATTTGCAGTATTTATCACTATATTTTTACTGCGTTACTAACACAGTTATTCAATTTGCTACATTTGCATATTTTGGCCTTTATTTGTGTTTTTGATTTTGTTTTGTTTGTTTTTTGTCTTTATTTGTTTGTTGTGTTTGGTTGTTTTTGTAATTTTCATGGATTGTAAGCGTTTTTAATGTGTAAATCAATATCTTTGTTCACTACTGTAAAATACATTTTAAGAAAATTAGCATGACTCTGGACGCATGCTGCTTTAAAGGAACATTATGCCTATCCATGAGTAAACGGCGACTGTTCAGATAAATTCAAATGAACATTATTTTATACATTTTTGTCAATTAAAAAGATATGTGTCACCTGAATAAACGATTATTCATGTGATCTACATAAATTTCTATAAATAACTTTTTTAATTAATCGGTAGCATTCGATTTATAAAAAGAGTGGTGCAGTCTTTTAATTTTTAGGCAGTGTTAATATTAGTAATTGTCAATGGTCTATGGCCATTAGTTAATCTTTTGAAATAAATAATTAAGCTAAAAATTGACAGTAAAATAATGAGTATCATGCCACCTTAACTTCACATTTCATGTTCTATTTATTTATTTATTTATTTATTTATTTCATTTAATTTTTGTGTGAATCTTTATAGTGTCTGATATGTGGAACAAGAAACCAGCCAAACATAATTACAAAATAAATCTTTGAACGAATAAAATTTTCTGATCATTATCTCTTGAGATTTTTTGTTCTTTATTTCAACACTGTTACTATCAGTCATTAAATGAGCACAGATATTCTAAACTGTCTCGTTTGTACCTTAACGCTTTCATTACAAACAATAATGTCGTTGCCTTGCAGAAACTGCAAAAGAAAAACGCTTCTCTTGCAGAAAAAGCGATGATTCATACGCTGTATATTTTTGTGACACTGTGTGTCAAATGCGGCCTGTATATTCTGTTTTTGTTCAACGACGGATACACGAGAACTGTAGTTCCCAGATTAATTGTTATGAGTAATTGTTAAAGTAAAGGCTAGTAATTGTTTTTATTATATATAAAGTTTTTTATTACTGTAGTAAACTCAAAAAGCCAAATATATTTGATATTGAATGTTGTTTTGATTGCTAGCATGCTTGCTTGCTTGATTGATTCACTGATTCATTCATTTATTCATTCATTCATTTAATCTGCTATTGTATTACTGGTTTAATCATTTTGACAGATTATACCAAATTACTATTCCGTGTAAAGCAATTTTCGAATTTACATAAACGAACATTTCTTTTGAACTGTCATGAAAACAAAAGTACAATCAAAGTCACATGATATGTATCACTGACATTTAAATACAAATGTATTTCATTCATTTCCAATATACATCTATAACAGCTAGTTGACTAGTTAGAAATGTCAATGTCTTGGTGGAGGAGGAAGATTAAAATGTCGGAAAAAATTGTTCTCAAAAAATACAATAGTGTTATCCCACTGGGAACAATGTCTAGCAACAAAAACAGTCTGCAATTCAAGACACAAATTCACCATGAAATTGTAAAATAAGGATATGTGTTTGTGTGTGTGTTGGTTCGCATTGCATGCGTGCGTTACAGTGTTTGTTGTGTTCAAAATCAACCCCTTTTTGCAGAACCTACGGGGTACAAGTGAATAAAACATGGTTCTATACATCCTAACTTAAACATTTGTTATTGAAATTAAGATCAAATATTGAATAATGCAATAGAAACTACGTACCTTTCTATTTGTATTTAATCTATGTACTTACAAGTAAAAAAATGTTTAGAAATTTTACGCTTTTTCTAAAGGAAAGTATGTACATATTAAATTGCCATGTTCCAAAACATTAAACTATGCATTGAAATGACAATACTTAAGTCAACCTTTTTATGATTTCTCATATTCTCTTTAATTTAATCAAGGTAGTAAAATAAATTATTTTTAAAAATCTTCGTTTACAAGTTTCGTAAACACATCGTAGGTGAAACTTTGTTAAATGTATTAGCTGTATTTTAAAAGGGAACATGCTCAGTATGGCAATTATTGTAACTGTAATGAATTTGTCCAGTTCGAGGTTAACAGTTGTTAGATTTTTATTTTATATTTTAAGTTCTTTCATATATGTATAACTTGTCATCTGGTGTAGCAGTCATATTTGTTACAAATTAATCCACACAAAGCCAACTTCCTCCTATTATTTAAACTCTAGTAAAAATATTGTTGTGTTACGTCCTTACACTTACATAGCCAAATTAAGGCAGAATAATTGGTTTTATGAAAATGGACGTTGGGAAATTGCATGTTAACACGACAGTTTGTTTTCCATTATTAACTTGCTGATAGCAGTTTGTGTCCGGGCACTTTCGATAAAAGTATTTCTATTCCGATTAGTTCACTGAATGCGTTTTTAGCTTTTCGTTCTGAAATGTTATTTGGACAAACGCGTTTGGTTGTACATAAAGCTTCGTTAATTTGCTGCTGTGGCCCATCACCTTTTCTCTCAGGCTACATCGAAAGCATAGGCATGGATTAGGAAAGCTAGTGACATTACAGGTTAAAGTGTAATAATATTTGAAGTTAGTATAATGGCTGGATTTGATTTTATTTCATCAAGGATAAAGAATATCCACGTCCTTAGATATAGAGGAAGAGCAGCACAGCCTGACTAATTATTGAAATATTTTCGGTTATATTAAATACAAATACGTTATTGTTTAATTATAACTATTTTTTGCCATTTATATCATATCTATATACACACCTAAACAGACGTCTCTGGTCGTTATTTACGTCCAAAACAATCAAATTCAATAAATATTTATACAAAATCGTTTCATGTTTACGTCTTTTAAACGGGACGATAATTAACACCTGGCAAGCCCTAGCTCGTAACAACATATGATCAAACAAAACAATACAAATTGCCACAAAATATGGAGAACACGAAATGGATTATTTTACAACTCAAAAATACAAACATTCAACAAAATTTATCAGTTTCAAAGCATCTAATTTACACCTCAAAACAACACCAAAATACACCAATATTTCAATATCTTCAAACACAAAGCTTCAGCTATGAAAATCTTGACAAGATATTTAATCAACCAATACAACTCAACATCTATCAACCAAATACATGTATAACTAAAAACTAGTAACTAAAAAGCTGAAATACAACAAATTAGATCAGTTTAGACGACCACAATTAAATTCAGACTCAGTCAACAAATTTAGAAAACGCTACAATTTGTATTCTCTGTTCTATAAAAAGGAAAACGCAATACAGTCCGAGAGTACTTTCCTCAAAGCCAAAATTTCGCGTGATTATGTAATATATGTTATCATAAGAAGGCACAAGATCACAATAATTTACCCTTTGTTGCCCGCAATACAAAAGTAGTTACACGGGAAATATAGCTTATATTTAGTGCTACATATTTATACAAATTTGAATAACACAGCAAAACGGAAGCATTTACTAGAGGAGATGTGAAATGATTGATAAATGTGAATTTTGAAACATCTTAATGTTAGCATATAAACAATGATCATTTTATCAGGGTTGTTTTGCCTGTTTACGACCGTTATGACAGCACATCTTCATACACACTTCACAGTGAAAATTTTGAAAAAGATTAGCCGGTCAACCCGTCAATTACAGTACACGGATAATTTTTTCTCGGATAGTTCTACAAAGTTGGGGTAAGTGATTTTTGTTTGGAATGTTTAGAAAATTGCAATTTCATCCTGTGTCTATATAGAATATATAGTAAAAATAACTGTGGTCTTAGGCCATAATGATTTGACATTTTTAATGTATAGAGAGCAGCTTAGGATTTAAAAATACATGTTATTTACACTACCTTCCACACAACGTACCGCTGTATGAACAAGAAATGTGTCCGTAGGACACGGGTGTCCCCACATTACTGTTTTGTCAATCTTATGACTCTAGGTCAAATAATTTTTAGCTGTATGTGCCACAAGTTGAAAACTAAAAATCTTTTATCAAGTAAAGGGCAAGACTGTTACAAATACTGAATGAATCCACAAGCAAACCCCAAGGTGCATAAGTATACATGTTGACCAATATTTTTGTAAACTTTCAGGCATAAAGGTCAAATACTTTTTGTGCAAGCCTGAACAAGTTGAAAATTGCAAATTTATACTACCTACCGTAAGTCAAGGGCAATAACTCTAATAAAACGGATAAAAATCCACAAGTCTCAAGTGCATAGCTTCACTATGATGTTGATCATTATTCCAGTAAAGTTGGTTGATTCTAACTCAAGCACTCAAGAAAAATAACACAACATAATAAAACGGTTTTTACTAAGTCAAGGGCAAAAACTCTAAAAATTCTAAATATATCCACACGGAATTAACCAGATGCACAACTACACATGCTGAGCGACATTCATGTAAGGTTTCATAACTCTATGTCAAATACTTTTTGAGTTACATGTGACACAAGTTGAAAAATTGCAAATATTTACTAAGTCAAGGGCAATAACTCTAAAAATACTAAATAAATCCACGTGAAAATACCCAGGTACACAACTACACATGCTGAGCAACATTCCTGTAAGGTTTCATAACTCTAGGACAGACAATTGCAAATCTACCTCCCCCCCCCCTAAATTTGGGGCACAAAAACAATCATCAGATAAAACCGTATGATTATTCTGACATTCGGTCACTATAACTGAAAGGCACTGTCACTCTAAATTAGTTTATTTTAAAATATGCCATTTCCACATTTCTTGATTGACACCTGGTTAATCATAGTTAAGTGGCACTTTGTCAACAAACCTTATAGTTGGGAATGTAATTCGAATAATCAAACAGATGACCATTTCTCTACTCTTATAGGCGTATAATGAGATATACTAGAACATTTCGTAAATGTGATCAAGTGCAAAAAATTGCAAATGATTTTGCCGGTCTGTATGATTTTAAAGACCCAAGGAACAGTTTAGATATATGAATGCTAACATATATTCGGTTTAATACAAATGTTACTTACACAAAATATATATAAATGACATTTTGACATTGGGCCTATTTGTAAATCAAATCATGTTTATAATATCTTCAACTGTAGTAACAAATCTAAACAATTGTGTAGCATTCTTTAAGATGTGCTTAAGATTTTAAACTTACTACTTGCTTATTGCAATGAGCAGAGGCTGTGATCGAAATAAGTAAATCTTTCTCAGCCTATAGGGCTTTCCGGATTGAACTTTCTTAGATATATATAACATAGAAATGTCTCATGTACTTTTTCGAGAATGCGAATTAAGTTTTACAATCAAATTTGTCTGCTGCTTATCAGAGGAATTCCGAATTACATAAATACTGTTATTGGAACAATCTGATTAGCACGGACACAGAGATGTCTCTATTCTTCCCACAATAAGTGTGCACTAAAGCAAAACCAGTACGATAACTAGAGCGAGTCTTTATTTGTGCGAGAATTGATTTGCAGGCGATTTGCATAGTGAAAATAAATTAGTGAATATTCACACGCATTTATTTAAATTATGTCATAACCAGAAACACGAAGTAAGAAATAATCAGTTTTAATAGAGCAGGCAGACACGTTATTAATTCACAAAGGCATAAAATGAATAATACACAAAATGATTATCCTAAATAATTCATACTAGTTACGACAATTCTATTGAAACAGACAGTCAGACAGTCACATAATGAATAGAATTACTTAATCGAATTAAGTAACAGCTAAATAACTAATACGAATACTACAAATCCGCCAACTCCCGGCCATAAAAAAGCAAACAAAACAATAAATAAGTAAATAATGAATAAATAGATAAACTTACAAAAATGAAAGCAAATGAAAATTATACATTACATAAACATTATACACAGATATATACAAACTTTAAAACGGCACACCTTTAAAAACATACGGAATGCTATAGCTATGACAAAATGTAATTGGAAACAACAAACCAATCTGTTACCGAAGGTAAATTTCGAAACATAGCATCAATTGAAGGTATGCAGCTTTAAACAATCAAATAACAAACAATTAAACAAAACAGGCTAATAGCAATGACAAGAATCAAATTGAACAGAATTTTTCCAGAAGCGTCAATCAACAAACGTGTCTTACAAAACCGTAACCAAAATAGCGCCAACAACGACTATTTATAAGAAAAGGCGTAGTAATACAAATACTATCGAACCAGTCAAGCATGGCATTAACCTTTAACCTAACAAGGACCAATCAAAAGGCCTGTTATATATCCATAATAAAAAGATTTTATTTAGCAACAAAATGCTTCAAATTGAATCTTATGTGTAACTTATTAACTCTACGTATTCTCTTGGGTAAACAGAAAATAACACGCAAAACATCGACTTTCTTAGACAAGAAACAGTGAATCCACCGGATATTTTAACCTCTTTTAAAAGCATACAATAAACTTTCGGAAAAGGTGTTTTACGGATGACAATGTAATATATGGATAAACAGCAGCGACAAATTCAGTAACAAGTTTCCTTATTTACATAGCAGAAATCTTAAAGACCTTTTCATATGCATTGTCATATTTTATCATACATTCCGTGACTTGTAATTCTGCACAATCTATCCATAAAAGGAAAACTTGAAAACACTTCAAGATCATAATTGTCTATATATTTATGATACCAAATGTATTTAATGGCAATAGTGAAATGGTAGCAAAATAATTAATAGCTAAATGGTAAAAATACGGAAAATTTGATAGTGGAGTTTTAAAGACTGTGGCAGATTACTAAAATCACTTTAATATAGCAAACCAAGAAATAATTTGTAAGATTTTAATTTCAGATTAACAAAAGAAGACAGAAGATAATTTTATTGTAATCAAAAATAAGACTAACTTCTTTATTAATTTTTTAGGTCTTTATTTCTTACAGAATTTTACATTTAAAACAAATTATACATGAAATTAAATTAACAAAAGAAAAAAAAATGGAGCAAATATCTTTTAAAGTGGACATTTTTTCCTTTATATTCTATTTTTATAAAACAGATCTACAAGTTGATTTTGCAAAGTCTTTTGATGACATGCCATGTGAAAATTAGACACCTTTATTTATTATTATTTAATACTATTAAATTGGTATTTAAGAAGATATTGACCACGTAATTGCATCATTACAATTCCCACAGCATATCAAATTATGACATTTTTATCTTTTTTTTAACATAGCAATATTAGATATAAGCTCAAATAGGATTACCCTATAAGCCTAGTAAGTACAGCAAAAGTACAAGGCATCGTTTAAAATCAAGGTCGAAGTGCAAATTTTACCTTAATTCCGTTGGCTTACATGATTATGGCTTTTGTTTCATTAAATCTATCGTGAATGTCAATTTATCCCAGACGTAGCTTTTAAATAATTATAGAGTCTTGATGTGATTAAGTGTTCCATGTACAAAATGCTATTGACATACTTTCATATAAGAAACTGCACTATCTATCCAGCGTTTGCCTTCCGTGGATATAATCTAAGTTAGTCCAACAAGTACAAAAAGTAAAACAGTGCGCGATATGTTCATATTTGAAACATGACAACGTAAGACGTAGGTTCTGTCCAAAATAAAAACAACTAAACAATCCAGCGATGCTAAACACTAAGCAATTAATAACAATAATAAATAATAGAAACGTGTTCGGTAATTTACGAACACTAACTCCATTAGTGTTGTTTTTATTAATATATGTTTTATTTCATACCAACAAAAGTAACTATTTATTAGAAATTATTATCAATTTCCTACAGAAAATATGTAAATTAGTTACCAATTTGACATAAAAGTCAGGAACAGTTCATAAAACAGTACAATGCTATGGAAAAAACTAAATGGAATACATCTTAATATGTAGCGTGCGAAAGGGAATAAGTTATTTCGATAGGAAACCAGTAACAATTTTAACACTTATGTTAAGAAATTTTTATCCGGTAAAATGAACAAATAGCTGTTTCGCACGCATGGTATGATGGGATACATCTTACTTTCACTGCTTTTACTGTTTAAAGGAATAGTAAGTAAATATTATGGCCATTCTTATCTTAACCACATTTAAAATATCATTTAGACATTGATATATAAAGCACTGAAAGTTATGTTAACGGCAAGTCCAATCATGATTTAATGCACATAATCATGTTATACTAGACTACTTGTAAATCCAATGTTGAATATGATAATATGCGTGAAAATCCAATGTTAAATATGATACAAAAATAAAATGACAATTCTTAGTGATATTTTCAACAAGCATACTGTTTACAGTATATCTACCAGAGCACACAGTTCTAAATTTTAAAGCCTATCGAAGGATAACAAGCGAGCTTTTACTGCAAATGAATGGTCAGCTGTGCACTGAACAACCGACAAAATGCTACCCAGACGAATGTGTGTTGATATCTGTTTGTTTAAAGGGGAAGCGTAACGACACTTAAACTCCATTACGTACTTGTTTTATACTGTGACATGACGGGTACGTATATGCCAGGAATCCGACACCATGTGTCTTATTTGTCTGCGAAACAGTCGAGTCTTTTGAATAAGACGCATGATTTATTGCGGAATGACACGATTTATTTGGCAGGTCATCAATAAAAAAGTACATACATCAGCTTTAAACTTCATTTCAAATTATAAATTAATGGCTTTGTTGCAAAACAGTAATCATTTACATTTCTTCAAATGGAAAGCCAATGATTTCTTATATCCGTATACAAATAATGGATTGTGCAACTCTGTAGTTTACCAAGATTTTATATGTTGAAACAGGCTATAGTTAAATCATGCGTAAACACGTTGTCTCCACCTAAAGTGGAACTGTTTCGCATTCGGACAAAACGCAGCGGTGGAGACCACGTGTTTTCTTCATATTATGATGTATTTATACATTGTATACACTACTTAATTCTATTGGACGAGTAAAAGGCTTGGACGAGGTGCTAGCCATGTCTCATATAGGTTTTGTTTTGCAGCTTACTGTGTAAATAAAGGCAAATAGTAGCAGTATTGTTCTCAACAATGTATTATGACCTTTATTTCATACCACCGATTTTTGTTTTGACATTTTGACAATTTTTACTGTTATATGTGTGTGACATTCATCTGATATATCTTAATTTATAAATTCTTTTAGATGGTTGTATAATCTTTTTTTTTTATTATAATTATTATTTTTATTTGTTTACTTATTTATTGTATTTATTATTAAACAACGTGTAAGGATTTAGAAATCAGCTTAATATCTTCTATTTTATCATTATTTCTATACGAAAAAAGTATGTTTTCATGTTATTACATACTATCAGTAGGAATTGTATATTTCATTCCAAAACGTTTTGTTTCTCTTATTTTCTTATTTTTTGTACAGGAGATAATTATAACACTAGACCTGAAATTTGACACACATAATTTAAACAGATACTAATGCAATGTAATTACCACAAACAATCTATAACAGTATTGACTACAATTTATTACTTTATAAATAATCTTCTTATATAATTATAATATTTTGATCACGCCATCATAAACAAATGTTTGAAATTTAATTGATTTTCTGTTTTCTATTTTACCAGTTACAATCACTATGGAAGTTGTCGCATAGTACAAACGATCATTTTGTGGTTTCTTTTGACTTAACTATAGAGATTCCATGCTATTATCTCTCTAATAATGACAAAAAAGGAATTCAATAAATCTCCTAATAGCTATATGACCATTTACAGCTTTGAATTACATTTATCAGCAAATTGATTCGTTGTTTATACGTATTATTTATGTACAATCATATACCATTTATTACAGCAATGGGACCTATACTGTGTCGGTGTGACGTAAAACCCAAACAAACAAACAAATAATTACAGCAATGGAGTATTTTTCTAGATATTATTTTTTTCTTTTTCAATTTATTTTTGCAGTTGCTTCAGATATCTTACTTCATGTCAGTCTTTGGTTATTAAGATGCTACTTTGAGCTGTTAATTGACAAAATGGTTTCTTAAACGAAATAATTACTAGACTTATATCATTTTTGAAAATATAACACTCAAAACGAATGTTAATTAAATGCTTAAGAATCATAAGAATAAATAAACAATTTCGTATTTCAAGAGTCCATTATTGCCATTATTCATGTTATTGGTAGTATGAAGTGAAACATATTAAATAAATATAAAAAAAAAGAATATTCATAAAGAAGATTTGTTGCTTGATTATAATAAATCTGTTAAGATAATTTTTTCCTAAAAACAGCTAATTGAAGCCAGACAAGCATGATATAGAATAATGATATGTTAATCATAACTTAAGTTCTGTTTTGAATATATCGCCCTATTTCATATAAGAGGTATTGTTTGAATATGAATTCAATTTCTTTGCACAGTTTGACTGCAATTCAAAGACGTTCAAAACAAAGCATTGTCATCATTTTTAGCACAATAAACATTTAATGTCGTTATTGATTCTTGTGGAAAAAACGCAAAAAATCAATAAAGCATTCATAGAAGCAGGTTCAATAACAGGTACTCATGCAAGTTACAGATCAATTAAGAAACTAATAAGAAATACATAACTCAACTACATTTAAGACATCGACAACATCGGACATTTTCGTGTGGATTTATAAACGTCACAGGGTATAAAGCTATACCTCGTGATTTATTTTTATAAAATTTAAAACCGGTAAAATTCCATTGTGATGTTTCCGTATTCTTATGGTCGATGCTCTTAAAAGTTATAACATAGACTGTTTCTGTTATTAAATACACATGACTTTTGTAATTAAAAAGAATGAAATGTTATGTTGTTATAACTAGTGGGGGTAAGCATTAACCGTTTAGCATTTCATGCAAATGATATATTGGCAAATCGGCATTTCAAATCCATTTGATCAATTACACATACTAAATATGGTCAGTACAGTTTACATAAATAATACACAAATAAATATATACTTTTCTAATTCGAATTCACAAAAAATCAAACATCTTGAAAATTTATACTCACAAAAATATAAGAAGCAGCATTCATTTCAAGGGTTAAATTTCTCAATTTATAAGCTTCCTTTATAAACATTGCATGTTTTAGCAATAATATGTATCCGAACGGTAAAACCACCATAAAGAAGTGCGAGTTTTTGATATACAGTTCAATGTATATATATCAAATACAAATGTATTCCTAATACAATGCACTTCAATTAATCGCTACTTTCTCGAAATGCTCCCATATACTATGTCAAATTAGGACGTTGTTGTAAGTTAGCTCAGTTGTAAGAGAGTATTTGTGTAAAATTGCTTAACTGTATTTTGTATCTAATTTCTGTTTCCAACATTAAAATAAAATACACTTTTTATAATGGGGTTTTTGAATAATCTGTATTGTAAAACAAATAATCAAAAGTTAGATGCTGCAGGTATCTACCCGGTACGGAATATTAGACCCAGTTCGTTGTAGAAAGTATTTCCTTTAAATTTTGAAATGGCCCATTCCAAGTCATCCCTGGTGAGTTGAAAATATTTTAAGTATATTTTGTAATTGAGTGTATGAAATGTCATCTTTGAATACTTTAAATATTGCCTTTTAGTGTATGTGTATCTTGCAGTACTTCAGTTCTGTGTGAAAAGATTCAGGAAGTACTATCTATCAGAATAAACACACCAGTTGTTATCTGGATTATTTTATAATAGTGATTACGCAAATTAAAAGCTGAAGAAAAAGTCCAAGGGCTAATGTATTTGTTTTTCTTTTTAGTGAAAAAGTTAGTTGGATAGTATGGTTGTTAAATGTTATAGCCGTCAAATTCCTTTTTTTGATATGCTGTGTCCACAATTTAGTCTTAGATGTAATGGATTCACTTAAGGATAAATAGGGCCAAAATCATTGGGCCATCACTATAATGGCAGTGAACTGTCCTACATATCTAAATTATATTGTCTAAGTAAACCAATTACTTTTTTTATAGTGATCAGCCTTGATTATACGCTATAAACAGATATTGGTTAATTTAACGTTTATGTAATAGACAAAAAGCAAGAAGTACACGAAAATACTTTATGCAAGATTGTATCGTACCAATTACAGACAAAATAAATAACTTAAGCCTTTTCATTAAATTTATAGTTTTTCTTTGCAGGAAACATCATTTTCTTCCGACATAGCTTTAAAATAATTACAATCTCTACATGGTATTCACATGTTGTTAATGAACATGATTTACTAGATTAGATATGAAATGATTGATAAATGTGAATGTTATCATAAGCACAATGATCATTTTGGACGGGTGATCTGCCTGTTTATGGTCGTCATGACAGTACATCTTTATATTTACTTCGAAGAGAATGTTTTTAAAAATCAGCCAGTCAATCCCTCTTTAATAGCACAAAATGTTTAACGATATGTGTTTTTTACGTTCAAAAACTTGCAGTTTTATTCAGTTTTCTATATAGAGCCGTTACTTTAAGGCACAGTCACTCTACGATTAGTTTATTTTTAAAAAAATCCTTTTTCAAATTACTCGCTTAAATCTAATAAATCAAAGTTAAGTGGCACTTTGTCAATTAGTTTCGTCCTACAACCTTATTTGTGGGAAGGTAATTAAATGGCTTCTTCTACTCTTATAGGCGTATCATGAGATATACTAGACTAGTGCATTTCGTAAATGTGATCAAGTGCAATAATTTAACACAGAGATGCCTCTTAAAAAGTACACATGTTTGTTTGTTTGCTTGCTTGCCAGTTTGTATGATTTTAATGAGATTCTAAATAAAAGTTTAAATATATAAATGATGACACTTTTGTTTATTTATTCTACATATATTCGATTATCACGAATGTAACACAATATTTTGTTTGACAGTGGACCTACCTGATTTGAATGCAATGCTAAATCAAAGCAAGCTTAAAATATCTCCAACTGTAATAACAAATCTAAAAGATTGTAAAGCATTGTTTAAGATGTACTTAAGTGTTTTAACAAACTACTTGCTAATCGCAATGAATTGAGACAGTGACCGAAATTAATAAATCTTCCTTGGCATTAAGGGCTTTCCGGGTTGAACTTCCTTAGATTTATTTAACATAGAAATGTCTTATGCACTTTTTCGACAAGGTAAATTGAGTCTTAAAATCGAATTGTCTACTGGTTATCAGGGGAAATCAGAATTAAATAAATACTTGTTATTGGAACAATCTGATAAGCACGAACACAGAGATGCCTCTTAAAAAGTAAAAATGTTTGTTTGTTTTTTTAAGCAAAAAATGTAGAACTTTTATCGATAAACGTGACAGAACTTTCACTTTTCTAGCTTTTGATTACAAATGACACGTTAGCAATCTTAATTAAGTCTCTGGAAATATATATCAAGCATAGTCGGTCTTGTTTTAATGTGATCTTTTGCCCATCCAAGGATGTATAGTGAGTGAACGGGTGAAAGTCAAAATATGTTTTCATTTTGCCATAATTCCTTTTAATTTAATAATTAAGTTCGCGTAAACAATGAATAACTCACAGATCCAAGCGAAATTTCTGTAAATATCCATAAGAATTTACCTATAACGCTTAGTTTATAAAAAGAGTGGGGCAGTCTTTTTAAATTTAAGACAGATTTATAATTTTTCCCTAAACAATTTCCAATATCAACTGTTGGTCAATTACCATTTTGACAGTCAATCTTTTGGTATATAAAGTTAATTTAGCTCAACTTGACCATGAAAATATGAGCATAATGTCACTTTAATTGGAGCATTGTGCTTTTCTGTTTAATTAAGATAGGAAGTGGGTACATTTTAATGCAATGCTTGTGAAATAGAGAGAACCGTCTTATAAACTGAGATATATCATAGACAGTTTACATAATAGTACATCATATATATAAAGAAGGACATTTTGTGCTATTCAAGTTTTGCTGAATCAGCATTATGCAATACGTATATCTTTCCTTCCATTTAGTTATGTGTACAACTTGCACACCCGACGGTGAGTTAAGGCTTATTTGTGTTTCTTCGGATACACTTATGTGTAATTTTTAAACCTTAATTCATCGTAACTGCACTCAAGCAAAACTAGTATGATAACGAGAGCGATTTGTTATGCATGCTAAAAAATTCTGCTTATCAATATTTCAAAGTTCAGCGTTTGGCGTGAATTGATATGCATTCGATCACTTAAAAGTGTGAAAATAAATTAGGAATTTTTCATAGTTTCCAGAACATTTGAATCAGTTTTAATTAAATTTCATGTGTTACTTATTAAATCTGCTTATTGTCCTGGGTCTCAGACAATAACATGCAACAAACTCGATTTTCTAAGACAATAAACAGTGAATCCATGGGATATTTAACCTCTTTTAAAAGTAAACAATAAACTTTCGAAAAAAGTGTTTTGCATATGACAATGTAATATACGGATAAAGAGCAGCGAAAAAACCTGTTACAAGTTTGCTTTTTTGTAAAGCAGAAATCTAAAAGATCTTTTTAGATGTATTGACATCTTTTATCATACATTCCGTGACTTGTTATTCTGCACGATCTATTAATAAAGGGAAATTTAAACACACCAATATCATAATAATGTCAATATTTATGATACCAAAGAGATTAAATGCATTTAATGTCAATAGTTAAGTGCTAGTAAATTATTTAATAGTATTTAAATCAAGGCTAAATGTTAAAAATACGGAAAATTTGATAGTTGAGTTTTAAAGACTGTGACAGATTTCTAAAATCACTTAAATATAGCAAACCAAGAAATAATTTGTAAGATTATAGTTTCAGATTAACAAAAGAAGTCAGAAGATAATTCTATTGTTATCAAAAATAAGACTGACTTCTTTATTACATAATTTTTAAAAGACTTTATTTCTTACAGAATTTTTACATTTAAAACAAATCATTAAACATGAAATTAAATTAATTTATTCCTTAATATTCTTTATTTTATGCTTTTCAGTGGATTACTGATTTATCTGTGAAAATTATATTTGGTAATTTCACAGTGAAAATTATCAAAATATTATTTCACTCTTTTCAATGACGAAACTACTTTTTTAAGATTTTCCCCATGTGGTACCTCAATTTTATTTTTGCTGACAATTCTGACAATGTCAGGCTGTTTAAAGAAAAAGCAAAATTGAAATTGATTAATAACTTAAATGTCAAAAGTAATAAAAAGAAGAAAACTTACTTCTATTCATTTAAATTCATGAAATTCCAATCACCAAATTTCGTTTTTTTTGTTTCATTTTGACAGTCTCAAAAATACATTCCTTCCCCATGCAAAACTGCTCTTGATGACATTTGGGCATATTAAAGTATCCTACGAGCAATAACTGCCGTATGCTTTATGAAAAATTGAAAGCATTGACAGCCATAACTCGAAGAATAAGTTAAATCAACCCAGCGTTCTTGAGCAGGTTTCCAAGTTTTCCATTTTCCTAGCTCCTTTTCTGAATGTTTTCACATCTGTCAACACTTATTTTTTGTCTGTTACAATCCTCAAATAAGTTTTCTTTCTTTTAAAAATGTGTATGACTAACAAATCCAAATTATATCCCTCTGAATCTTACACAATTATTTTCCTCCCATGAAATACACAACTTTAAAAAATGGCTGCCGCTTACAATTTACAAAGCCAGGTCTAATATAAATTCGCACTAAGTAACAGAAATATGGATGGATGGTTGGACTTTTTCTCCTACAAGAATTGTTTGTTTTTATTATCAAAACAAGCGATCATTCATATTTTTTTAATAAAATTAATAAATATCACCGTCATTTAATGTTGATTGGCGGACTTTTTTTCAGCTCAAGACTTCTTTTTTTAATGAGAAATTCCGAATAAATGGGGCTCTCAATGGGGGAAACAGTTTTAATATTAACGTTAAAATTATGGAAATTTCGTTTTAACTTGTTTTTATGCATAAAATAAAAAGAAAATTTGTCTGTTTGTTGTGTAAGATGTAATTTTATTTCATCTCGTGAACTTTAAAAACAGTATTCTCACTCGTGGCTTCGCCACTCGTGAGAATACTGTTTTTAAAGCCCACTCGATGAAATAAAATATCATCTTACACACAAACAAACAAATATCCTCTATATTTTACACCTTTATTTATTATTACTAGATACTTTTAAATTGGTATTTAAGAAGATATTGACTACGTAATCGCATCATTACAATTCTCACAGCATATCAAATTACGACATTTTTATCTCCT
The DNA here is from genome assembly GCF_026571515.1 of Ruditapes philippinarum. Taxonomy (NCBI): domain Eukaryota; kingdom Metazoa; phylum Mollusca; class Bivalvia; order Venerida; family Veneridae; genus Ruditapes; species Ruditapes philippinarum. The sequence goes on along the minus strand of NW_026860671.1, from coordinate 47,562 downwards.
TTTTAACATAGCAATATCAGATATAGGTTCAAATAGGATTACCCTATAAGCCTAGTAAGTACAGCAAAAGTACAAGGCATCGTTTAAAATCAAGGTCGAATTATAAAATTTTACCTAAATTTCGTTGGCTTACATGATTATGGCTTTTATTTCATTAAATCTATCATGAATGTCAATTTATCCCAGACGTAGCTTTTAAATAATTATAGAGTTTTGATGCGATCAAGTGTTCCATGTACAAAATGCTATTGACATACATTCATATTAGGAACTGCACTAACTATCTAGCCTTTTCCTTTCATGGATATAATCTAATTTAGTCTATTTCGAACTAAAAAAAGTAAAAAAGTGCGCGACATGTTCAAACTTGAAACAAGACAACGAAAGACGTAGGTTCTGTCCAAAGTAAAAACTACTCACAAGTCAAGCAACGCCAAACACTAAACACTTAATAACAAAAATAAATAATAGAAATGTGTTCGATAATTTATGAACACTAATTTCATTAATGTTGTTTTGTATTTCTAGATCAACTAAAGTAATTTTTTGTTAGAAATTTTTATCATTTTCCTACAACAAATATTTAGATTTGTTACTCAATTGTCATCAAATTCAGGAACAGAAAAAAATAATTCATAAAACAGTACACTGCTATGGAAAAAACTAAATAGAATACATCTTAATGTGAAGCGTGCGAAAAGGAATAAAAATTGTTTTGATAGGAAACCAGTAACAATTGTAACACTTATGTCAAGAAATTTTCTTCCGATAAAATAGCTGTTTCTCACGCATGGTATGATTGGATACATCTTACTTTCCCTACTATTGCTGTTTAAAGGAATACTTAGTTTATTCAACACAACATTTAAAATATCATTGAGATATTTATTACATACAAAGCACTGAAAGAGCGGTCAGCGGCAAACCCTAAGATGTTTATGCATATAATCATATATACTAGTATACGTTCGGCTATCAACTCGCCATAGTGTAAATTTGATGTTAAATATGATTTAAAAATTCGAAGTGTGATTTTCTAAAAGAATCCTTTAGTACATCTACCAAAGCACACACTGTGTTCTAATTTGTAAAGCACATTATGGATAATAAGTCAATACGGTTACATATATTGGTCGGAATATGATATACATGTATATGCTGCTTAAGAAAAGATGAAGTCTTCAACTTAGTATCAAATTCAATAAACTGAAAATAAAATAAAAACCATTTAACACAACCAAAGCCAGTTCAATTATTTCTTAATTGAGAACATATGCATTACCAAAGAAAGTTTTGGTATGTTGATTGTTTTTAACTGGTTGAGGGAAACATTGTATAGGTCCTTACCAAAATGAGCGGAAAACACAGCCCGGAGGTGTTCTGCTCCACACAAAAAAGTCACATGATATAGACACTGTGTTGTAGAAACATGTATCTACAATATACGTTAAAGAATTTTTTCAGCACTTCACTTGTGCAGTCGATGTTATGTAAACAACGATTTCCTCAAGTAATATAATCAAAGAATTGACGTTACTTAAGTCTATGTGCAAATGAAATAGCATTATTTTCAATGATGACATTAAATTCAAAATAGATTTGATGACTTCGTGATCGAGCAATCTGTTAGAGTACGTTTTTCCTCAGAAATATCAGCAAAGTTATATATAATTGTTCTTAGTTACGCACACAATACGGAAGGACATATTTTTTCTCTTAAAATGTCAACAGTTTTTTCTAAATTGTTTTCTTGCTCATCATAATTTCACTAATATAAAATTACATATTGTTAATGTGAACGAATCTTAATTTTGTTTTCTTATTTTGTTGTATCGGCCTACACACTTTTATATTTTGCAGATTCTATACTGTTCTATAAGCTTTATATATAATTATAATATTTTGGTCATGTCATCATAAAAAACGTTTGAAATTTAATTTATTTTATTTTTTCTATCTCACCAGTTACAATTACTGTTGAAGTTGTCTAAAAGTACAAAAGATCATTTTGTGGTTCTTATGACTTAAGTTTAGATATTATGTGCTATTATCTGTCTAATTACTTCAACGACACGAATTCTGTTAACCTACTAGTAGCTATATGACCATTTACAGCTTGCAATTACATTTATCAGCAAATTGTTTCGTTGTTTATACGTATTATTTATGTACAGTCATATACCATCTGTAACAGCAATAGATTTTCTTTCTATATATTATTTTTTTCGTTACCAATTTATTTTGCACTTGCTTTAGAAATCTTAGTTCAAGTCAGTCCCTTGTTATCAAGATGTACTTTGAGATGTTAATTGACACATTGGTGATTAAAACGTTAAGAATTACTAGATTCTTATCATACTTAGAAATACGACACTCAAAACGAATGTTAATTAAATGCTTAAGAATCATATTATATGAATAAATAAACAATTTCATATTTCAAGAGTCCATTATTGTCACTATTCATGTAATAGGTAGTATGAAGTGAAGTAATTTTTCCCGAAGCGATATTGTTTAAATAAAAAGTCAATTTATTTGCACAGTTTGACTGCAATTCAAAGACGTTCACAAGAAAGCATTGACAACACAATAGCACAGTAAACATTGATTGTCGTTATTGATTAATATTAAAATATTATATAAATTCGCACAAAAGAGGCTGGTTTTATAAGAGGTACTCATGCAAGTTACAGATCAATCAAGTTACTAATAAGAAATACATTTAAGACACCGACAACATCAGAACTTTTCGCTTAGATTGTTATACGTATACGTACCTCATGATTTGTTTGTATACACATGAGTACTGTTTTTAAAAAGTTATAACTAGTATGGGAGTTTAACGTTGCAAAAAAAATCTATTGGCAAATCGGCATTTCAAATGCATTTGATCAGTTAAACATATTAAATAAGGTTTACAGAAATATTATACCTGTAGATAAATATATACATTTTTACTTTCAAAAATAAATAATCACAAAATTACAAAAAGCTCACAAAGAAAATAAAATCTAAGAATAGTTTCAAGGATTTATAAGTTTGTGTTAAAAACTTTGCAGTATTTACAATACTAGTTTTATGATTTTCTCACATGATGATATTAATGAACTTAACTTTTGAATTGAAGGCCAATAATTATTTGTAAAATGTTTATGTCATAAATCATAATATTCATTATGCGTAATAAAAAAGTGTGCTCATTACTTTAATCCAGTATCTCAATATTCTCTCTTTCATTTAGACTGGCAAAGAGAAACGACCTATTTGCTTATTACCGCTGAATTTGAAAATTGTGTTCGAACCCCAAGACTATGTTTACTCCGGTTTTTTTTGTATACATGTAATAAACAATAAACTACAACAGTACAGAAATTATATGTATCCGAATGGTGTGTTAAACCATAAAGAGGTGTGAGTTACAATATTATTTTCAAATACAAATGTATGCCTAAAGCAATGTACTCTAGCTAGTCGCTACTTTATTGAAATGTTCCCATTTACAATGTCAAATTAAGATGTTGTTTTCAGTTAACTCTATCAGTTGTAAGGGAGCATTTGTGTAAAATTGCTTAACTGTATTGTGGTTCTAATTTGTGTTTCCGACGTTAAAAGAAAATATACCTTTTTCATAATGGGTTTTCTCGAATTATCTGTATTGTAAAACAAGCAATCAAACAATAGATCATGTGGTGTCAGTGTCCTGTCCTAGATATTTTAATTATATTGCCTAACTAAACATATTACTTTATTTTATAATGATCAGTCTTTATTATACGCTGTAAACAGAAATTGGTTAATTTAACGTTTATTTATTGGACAAAAAGTACACGGAAATACTTCAGTCAATGTTTATCGTACCAATTATAGAAAAAAATAACTCTAGATTGTTTCATCAAATTTATCGTTTTTCTTTGCAGGAAACACCATTGTTTTCTGACATTGCTTTTAGATAATTATACACTCTATAATTATGTTACTGTATTCCTAGAAATGTTTGCGGATACAATATTTCGCTTTATTCACAATGTCGGCATTTTCGCGGAAACAAACATTCGCGGTTTCGCATACTGTTGATGAACTGACATACATGTATATAAATGTTGTCAAAGTTACAAAAGAGAGTGAATGATAATCGAACGAATAAAGTATACGACCCTTTATAGTTTTATTTGCTTAAACTGTTTCCTTTGCATAATATCTAAGCTGTGCTTATTTTTGAACTTCTTAAAACTTAGTCGTATATATATGTAATAATTAACATGAAACCAAAATCCGAAATCGCTAAGGAACGTCTAAAACGGCAAAATTAAATATGTTGCAGGCTCGGCATGATTGAGTCTGTTCGTGGTATTCATGTAGAGGTAAATGCCTCCGTAGCAGCAGCTAAAGCAGTATTCAGCATTTACACATGAACAAGGCATGTATCAAATAAAAAAAGGAAATTCGACGCAACTTACTAGTGATCTATACGTATAAAGTAATTTATCAAATTATTTTTATATGATTAATAAGCAAATAGTTTCTTTAAATTTGAAGCTGAAGATAATCTTCATATTAATAAATATTTGCGATTGATTACCGTGTAAGTTTCATTGTTGTTGTCGTTGTTTTAATAAGAAGAAAAGGTTTGGATAAATTAAAAAAATACTTGCATTGAAGATTGTGATACAATTGATGGAGTCATAGTTATGGAAGTCGTTATTGGAATTATCTGTTGTTTGTGAGGGGAGTGGGGATTATTGGAAAGACAGAAAACTAACGGAACTGAAAGTTGATTTTTTGATTCTATATAACGAATGTATATTGTTCATCGAGTGTAATTATTTTATAACTATTATCAAATTTACATCGTATTATTATAATATTTTTAATCATTTGTAAAATTAACATTTTGTGAGAAGTAGTCTGCAAAATAATGTACATTTTATTGTATGTCTATATCGTATTAAACTATGAAGCTATATCTTACTCAAGCAAATATAACAAAACATTTACATTTTTACCAGTATTTAATTTAATTGAATTAAGTTTAATCGTGGATAGCAGTGGCAAATATCAAACATTTAGATAAAAATTCAATTTCTATTTGAAATAAAATATTTTTTTGATAGAGTCACTGTTTTATTAATGAGTGCTTTATTTTATATATTTTATTTTTTTTGCAAAATTGAATTTCTAAATAAATTTCGTTAGAAATAAACAAATTATTGAATAGGACAAAATACAGAGAACCATAGAAAATGCAAACATACATATAGAATCCTGATTGAGAAAAAAAAACATATAAAATAAATATGCTTAGAGGCTAAAATCCTCATGGTAACAAAGTATGATCTTAATATATCAAGAGTGCTTGTGATTTCTTTACGTGATCATTACATAATTAACCCTTGCCACCTTTAGTGCGACAGTTATACTGTTCAATACCCTCCCCCTTCAACAAAATGGCTCTTATTAAAAAGGCTTTCCATTAGCCTTCATTAAATATATTTAATCTATTAAGTCACATAATTCTATAAATCTATTGTAAAGCCAAACACTGTAACGATCTCTGAATATCACGACATCTCTATAATTAAATATCTTTCAAATTATATGTTGAAACACCATTAGACTGTTGGATACTTGGGAAGTATAATACAACCGAACATGCAATCATACTTAACTGCGAATTGGCGCTGTGCATTGACGCTGTTTTGTTCAGAAGTAATTGTTTAAGTTTCTTTTGTCCTCCGACGGTACAACTGTTTTACAATCAACAAGATTTTCGGCATGCAAACATAAGATCAAACTTTTTTCCATTTATTTATGTTCAAAAATATCTGAGACAACGTCCTAAGAATGTCTCGAAAGAACGGAGTGATTTTTAATATTATATTTAATACATATTTGATATCATTCAATTTAGATGGAGGTATTTTCTTAATTTATTTCAGTAAATGTAGCACTAAGTTGAAATATTTGATATCATTCAATTTAGATGGAGCTATTTTCTTAATTTATTTTAGTAAATGTAACACTATGTTGAACAGGACATTTATATCCTTCGAAACAGGTTTATTTACAGTTTTAGTTTCTGTTGTCTTTTTGTCAGAGAGAGGTAGGAAATATCTTATATAAACAAAGGCGCTCATAGATTGCAGCATATCTAATTACATCAACAAAATGCAAGAATAACTTTTGAAAATAATTTAATGTTATTTACTAAACATCAGTTTATTTAATTAAAATCTAAGTAATTGATTAATCATATGGAATTAATTTATTTATTTATTACATTGATATAAGTTAAAATTAATGTAATTTATCTAGATCAATATTTAATACAACATCTTAATTCCAGGAACAGCCATCGATTCCCTGGGTCCTCCGGATTTCGAAAGCCAATGGCGTCTTATAAGAGCCCAGAATTGGGGAGGCTGTATGTTCAGCTTTAAACACAAGTTGGGAGAGGTACCGCAGATCGTCGACGTGCAAATCAAATCATTGGAAGAGCCAAATATGAACTTCAAATTTCCAGCGATTGGTAAAAGATTTGCATATCTTATTATTGTTGCATTAAATGTTATTATTTACATCCATTGTGTAATGGTGTTGAGTGTGAATTTGTGTTTGCTTTTTGCGATTGTACCGTTTAACACGCCGTTTGATACTTAGCCGGATAAGATATTTAAGTTGGTAACATGTTTATGTTGACGAATTGCATGACGTTATAAATATTTCGTCATTTTAATACTATTTCACACTCAGTTAAAAGATTTGTATCTACAAATAGCATGTACATAGATAAATATTAAATTGAAACCGTTTCTCCGTTTCAGAATAATTAGTGCATGTGTTAAGTGTTCACGTCTCTTTTGTAATTTAAAAAAGATAATTAATTGACTTTTTTGCATCTTGAGTATAAAAACATTAGTGTAAAATGTATTTTAATTTAAAAATGATGTTCTAGTATTTTTGGAATTTAATTGAATATTATATAAATAAAATTTTGTCAATCTGAGATATTGTATATTACTTTAAGAAAGACCCCGACAAGCCAAGTGTTATTTATTTTATTACACCAAAAATGTCATACGAAGGATGCTATAAAGATCTATCACGCGTAATATTTTCTATGAAGGTGATAACTATGTGTAAGAATTATCTCACGGTAATATTTTCTATGATGATGATATTTATGTGTAAGAAAGATCTCACGGGAATATTTTCTTTAAGGATGATATTTATGTGTAAGAAAGATCTCACGGGTAATATTTTCACGAGGATGATATTTATGTGTAAGAAATATTTCACGGGTAATATTTTTATGAGGATGATATTTAAGTGTAAGAATTATCTCCCGGTAATATTTTCATGAGGATGATATTTAAGTGTATGAATTATCTCACGGTAATATTTTTATGAGGATGATATTTATGTGTAAGAGATATCTCACGGGTAATATTTTTCATGAGGATGATATTTTTATGTAAGAAATATTTCAAGGTAATATTTTTATGAGGATGATATTTAAGTGTAAGAATTATCTCACGGGTAATATTTTTATGAGGATGATATTTATATGTAAAAAAATATTTCACGGTAATATTTTCAATGAGGTGATATTTAAGTGTAAGAATTATCTCACGGGTAATATTTTCATGAGGATGATATTTATGTGTAAGAAATATTTCACGGTAATATTTTCAATGAGGTGATATTTTTGTTTAAAAAAGGGTGAGGATATTATTCGACTTGACATTAAAGGTGTATATGTGGTTTGCACTGAAAGATATATTTAGGTTAAACAAATTCAAATAATCATAGATTGCCAGATGAAACTTTTATACATTTACAGGTGAACGAAAAAAAATATGGCGAATTGTGCTGGTAAGTCATATTATAATCTGACTAAGAGATTTATATACATGCAGTCATTTATGTCTTTGACACTAGAAATTATATGATAAAGATTCACATTTATTTCAATTCAAGCAGTATGTAACTTGCCAAAAACATTCTTGTTTTATATTCAAGGTGGCTGTCCGCGTGATGACGACATTGAAGAAGAGTACGGGAGTGTATGTTACTTATATAACGATGCAGAGGTCCTTGTCTCCGCCCCAATTGCAATGAATGACTTTGACACCGGATGGGCTATATATGCTGGTTTGTTTGGAGTTTTTGCTGCTGTTGTTGTTCTTTTTAAACTAACAATTACTGTAACATTGCAAACATCATAGTTATTTAAACTTTGTAAAACAATACTGAGATACTGACATTTTTTTCTGTCGGACATTGTAGCTAGTTGCAAATAGTGTGTACCGGATAAAAGAATAGTTATAATAATTTAACTAAGATATATTTGTATAGATTTGTATAAGTGACTTAAGTTGATTCATATGGATAATGCAAAGTTAGTTAGCTTTTTCAAAGTAATTACATATAGATTACTGTTCATTGTCCTAATTGCATAATATATTCTGTAAGATATTAGCTGCACCAATATTTTAGAAGCTTTGAACTTAAGTTATATTTTATATTTCAAAGCCAACAATAGCTACTTCAGTGGTCCGAATAACCAATCTAGCCTTGTAGTAAATGTGAAAGTTCGAGCATGGAAAGAATCATCTTTACCAGTCACAGGGTTCAGTAAAATGGGAACCTATATGAATGCAAGAGCTCCAAACGGTTTGTTGCTGTTTTGCTAAACTTTCAGTGTTAATGTTTCTTCAATTTTGTTTTAATGAGGATCAATAGTTTTAAATACGTTTGTTTCTACATTCATTAGAATTTCCTTCGTCATAAAAAATCTGTATTGGATACCTCAAATACTATTATAGATAAAGCATCCAGTCATTGATTTCATGGCTCTCTTTTTAAAATTGATGCAATCTTTTTAAATTTAATTAGAGTGGATGGTGTATAGAGAAGAAGAGCATGGTTTTGGAGAGTATCCTGGTTTAGTTAAAGTGAGAACTAAGATTAAGGATGGATCTTATAAAGGTTATTACTCGGATGCAGTAGGTATGTTTTAATCAAGTCCTCATTAATAAATAGTTAGTGTAATAAAATAAAAGGTGTTTCTAAAATAAGACATGAATACTACTTTCTTTAAGCATATCGCAATTTACAATATATACACAATTGTTTGTAGGTTTATTTAAAGAAAGAAATACTCCAGACATTTTAGAATGTTTAATCCAGTTTTAAGACATGCTTTCAAGTCTATATAAAAAATTGCGTGACCACGGCATACACCGTACTAGAAAGTTATTGTACAGTTAAACCTCTGTGAGATTCGAAGTCAGAATCTCATACGAAATATATGTCCTTCCTTGACAGATGTCTGCCAAATATCTACTTGTGAGGGTATATTCCATTGAAGACAATGCAAACAAAGGCATATACTAGTACTTGTACTTGAAAACCGTAGGCAAGGTTTTATTTTGAGTTTGTTCAACAGTCATGATCACAAATATCCTTGTTCGAGAAAGGTGAAACCCTTCAATTAGCAAAAAATAGATATATCTGTCTGTTATTTGCATGTTGCACAATGACGAAGGAGGACAATGTATTAATTACCATTCATAAATCCCCTGAGGTTCTTATTTGTAAATAACGGTTGTGTGACAGCTTAACAAACCTTGAACTAATAATCGGTTATAAAAAGGCTAGCATATCTAAACAATATAAGTTGACTTATATTTGACACTCGCTCCGGACAAAAATAAATCGGAGTCTCCTTACAGACGTTCTTTCCCTCTTTACAGTGAATAAGTGTGGTTTGGTAGTGTGGGGATTGCGTTTTGTTAGCGTTGATCTCCATCATTTCACTTTTTTCTCATATATCTTAGATCGAGAGAGAGGTTTAATGGATATTATGTTACCAATGAACAGTGACCACTAAGTCGCACTTTCCAAAACAATTTTCATGTAACCCATCAAGAATAGAGTATAATTAAAATACCATCCCCTCTACTCATTTAGAATACGACTATGCTCACAATAGGCAATAACGTTGGTTAAAACGTTCTTGTAATAGCAAAAAATCTGGAAAAAAAGTGATCCCTCGGAAGCATTATTCACAACAAAATTTCAAGAGAATTGCAAACTCAAGTCTTTGTGAATAATCAGAGCAAACGGAACTTCCATTTTTTTCTTTTATTTCAGCTATTTTGTACAGTTTTCAGTTTGTACAGTATTTATTTATAAAGAAACATCCATTCTGGAAGTACTGGACATTTTAAAATATTAAGACATGAAAGGGCATTAATATGACTTCTTTTTTCTTTCAGGAGCAAATATCGTCACCATTACATCTGATCCAACTAGTAGACCGGGGTATGTAGTGTATGGTTTTAATGACCAGAATATTCGTGTATGGGTCTCTACTATTCCTAAAGGTAAGGCAATGCAAGACACCTGCTTGTGTAACAGACCAGTTAGTAAGAAAATTCCTATTGAATGAATTTAGCATGATCGTATGTTGCTAGATATTGTGGGTGTCTGTTCGTGACGTTGAAAACTCATCAGTTCTGAGAAAGTTTGTGATCACACGGAGGTCTTTGTGGCATACGAAAGCTTTTGGATATGTAGCTTAAGTAGTTTTAGATGCTGTAGTTTGCTTTTTATTCTTGTTTAATCTTGTCTAAAAAAATCAGGAGTACTAGTATATGCCCTTATGTACATAATTTTATTGCATCATATCTATTAACCCAATAGTAACGGCTCAAATAATGTAGTAATGGCTGGGTGGTTTATGCGTCGGACAAGAAATCAATGGATCAGAGGTAATTCATTGTTCCCTTGAGCAAAAAACATTCCTTATTGCTCACCACTGGTTCCAGGAAATGATTCGTTAGTGGGAATATAAGTAAACTTTGAGCTCCCTGCATACTCGAATAAAATATTTTTTACTTTCAGGAATAATATTTCAAGGTTCAGACGGCTGGCGAATTCCAGTAAAAACAAATTATGGTCATTTGCAAATATTTGCTTGGAGAGCTAGTTCAATACCGACAGCAATGCACAATCAAACACAACTCGGTCCAAATGTCGAAAATGAAAACTTGGAGTTGGTTCTGAATACGACGACAGAAAACGTATTCGTACAAGTATGGGTAAGTGTAAATGTCTTAAATGGTATATAAACAACGCAGAAAGTTAAACTTTTGGGGTTTATCTTTTCTATAAATCTATTAAGATCTCAAGAGTATGTTTTTCGTATAAAGTTCATTCAACGGAATAACTCATGTTTTTGTTCTACTTCAATTTTCCGCTATTATCACGCATGTTTTTCAGTTTTTCTTTTTACATGTAATTGTTGCAAGGGGAAATAAACAGATTTCCATGTACATAACTCTATGATAATGATAATTTAAAAACAAAATCGAAAGAAAAGTACAAGTGCCAGCCCATTTCTATACATATTTTCTATAAATCTTGTAAACATAATTTGAATGCAATTTAGATTTATTAAAAACAATTCAAAGACTGGTATTGCAAATACATATCTCATTGCTTAACTTTTTTCTCCGTTTTTCAGGCATTGTAATTGTATTCTCAATTTTCCTCCGCTTTTGTTATAATTATTTTTCATGCTTGTACAGGCAGAGAGTTTAAGCGGGCCTAATTTTGGCTATAGATTTCCTGGCAGTGGTTCACTTGCTTACACGAAGAACGAACAGGATCCTGTATGTTCTTATGGAGGTTTAACTTACAGCTACAGTATAGACATGCTTAGATTCTGGAGACCAAATGATGTTAACAATGGCGGAATAATTTGTATCAGTGACGGGTTTGGTTTCGGGATCAATTCTCAACGTGATTTGGATGCAAGAGTTGTGGTCAGTGTTTGGACCTTTGTTACTGAAGGTAGTTTTTTCATCAATGTTATCTTTAAATTACAGATGGTTTAAAAGTACTTTATCTTCCATAAAAAACATGTAAGTTACTGTAAAACACTTATTTTTCGCGTGAACCTTATTTCGCGAATTTGAGGCAAAATGTCCAAAATAATTATTTCGCGTCAACATGAATTCGCGTCTTCCCAAAAAATGTGAAACCGGAAACCCGATGTCATTCGGATATTTTATACTAATTTTGTGTCGTTTATTGTGCGACGAATCAATTTATATCTGTATCGAATTCTGATAGCTTGCTAATCTTCTTGTTAAGTGAAACCGTCTGTCTAAAAATATGTCAATAAAGTTTGATAATTATTTGATATGTGTTCACTGTGTTTGTCATGTATTGTCCCCAGCATGCAAAGTTTTAAAGTTTCACTGATTAGCCATTCAAAGGCAAGCAGACGCAAATTAATTAAACGGTACTGTAATTTGCCAAACCTGTAGTAAACGATTCTGTTAACCCTCCGGCTTCAACTGTAATACAATACAATAGGTTAAGTAAATAGAAATGTTACAAACAACTCGCACGTGCTAAAGTATTAAACAGTTATTCGGAAAATCGTATTTTCACATAAATTAGAACAATCTGTAGAAATACATTAAAATTTTGTGAGACGCATTTATTTGTTTATACTTAATTCTAGTGAAAGTCACAGTAACCTTACTTGACACAGGAAATATATAGCGAAGAAGTTTTTTAATCTAATTCCTCAATAATAACAAATTATTTCCGATAAATATTTCATACTAGTAATTTGCATGATATGTATATGCTGCAACACTTGAATAGCTACATGATGTAACTAGAACTGGTTTTGATACTTTCCTGCAGATATATATCCATGTGTACGCATTCTCGGAAAGTGTTCATTTTCGGACAAGTGTATAGACTAAGTGAAATATTCGCGAGAAATATGACTTCGCGTCATAGAAAACTCGCGAATATTAGCGAAAATAAATTTTTCTCGCGAATAATAAGTGTTTTACAGTATTTCATAAATATTTATACAAAAGCACAAAAAATAAGTTGAAACATAGTATATATTATTGGATTCATCATATTTCATTGTGTACATTTACTTACATATAATTTCACAATGGTACACAATAATATTTAAATACATTCATGGTAATATTCAAAAGGGTTGGGAGAATTTTGATAAATTACATTATAGGAGGCTCTTCCTTGGATTTATATAATTTGAAACGCTTGATGTTGTCAGAACATGTTTTTTTATAGATATAATACGAAAATGCAATGGGCTTTTCCAGTTTAAGCAATCAAAAAATATAACCGCACTTTTTCTATTAAATGCTTACAAGCAGTATCCCAAACAAAACCATGCGATCTTTTGTGTTAGCAGGGCAACTAGTGACTTTGTATTATCCAAGAGTCAGTTGGGTAGGCAGTCAGCCAATTTGTATAAAAATGTTAATACTGTAAAGAGCCATCATCCAATTTGCTGCTACGCCTTGTTTGGTAAATGTTACAAAAATATTAAACATTTATTCAATATATATTTTAGAAATAACAGGCAATCCGGCATCGGAATGGACAGAGATACAAGACGTGTGTATACATACAAAACTTTAGAAACAAGTCCACGTGATGGATGGTTGTTTGGCCACTTGTCAAACAAGGATTGATTTAAATATTTTCATGAACTTCAATTATTTTATAATGATGCTAGATCTGTATTGTCTTGCTTTTCAACGAAATATTAGTTATTTTAATTGAGGTTCAGGGGTATTCGGTTATGATGAGATAAATCCGTGTTAATTTGTACCATACAAATTCAATCTATTTACAAGAAATGTCAAACGACTAATAAGCCCCCCACTCACATAATTGGTATTTTTGTTATAGGAACTTGCCATAAATGGGTACATGAAAGTGTTCAATTATGGAAAAAAGAAAAATAATGAAGACTTTGTGATAAATATTTTTCAAGGTAATGAGATATTTGAGGCCCCTGTGACCTAGACCTTTGAACTAGTGACCCAAAATCAATAGGGATCATCTAATAATTATGACCAATTAATGTTAAAAATATGAAGACTTTGTGATAAATAGCTTTCAAGATAATGAGTGGAAACCATACTAACATTCATGACCCTGTGACCTTAACCTTTGACTTGTGACCCAAAATCAATAGGGGTCACTTACTAGTTATGACCAATCAGTATGTGAAATATGAATACTTTGTGAAGATTATGTGCGGAAACCATTCTGACCATTAAGGCACCTGTGACATTGAGTTTTGACCTAGTGACCCCAAAAGGAATATGGATCATCTGTTGGTTATGACCAATCAATATGTGAAAAATGAAGACTTTGTGGTCATTATCTTTCGAGATAATGAGCTGAAATCATACAACCATTCAAAGACCCTGTGACCTCTGACCTGGTGATCCAAAAATCAATTTGATTCATCTACTAGTTATGACCAATCAATATGTGAAACATGAAGACTTTGTGGTAAACAGTAACCAAGATAATATGCAGAAATCATATCGACATTCAAGGCCCCTGTGACCTTGACCTTTGACCTAATGACCCCAAAATCAATAGGTGTCATTTACTAATTATGAACAATCAATATGTGAAATACGAAGACTTTGTGATAAATAGTAAGCAAGATAATAAGCGTAAATCATATTGCCATTTAAGGCCCCTGTGACCTTGACCTTTGACGTAATGACCCCAAAATTGATACAGGTTATTTTCTAGTTATTACCAATCAATATGTGAAATATGAAGACTTTGTGATAAATACTTTTTAAGATAATTAGCAGAAACAATTCTAACATTTAAGGCTATTGTGGCCTTGACCTTGTTTGTTTCATTTTACACCTTTTCCCAACAGTATTTATATATTTATTCATATAGGCGGGTAGTTTCCTAACCAGCGTTCCTGGAGAGTAACACCAGTACTAGACTACCTTCGTCCATGCTGAACTACATAAGCATCAACCGGAGATCGATCCCACGTCAGAGAGGTATTTGGATTAGAAGTCATCGACTCTACCCCCTCGACCACGGAGGCGGTCTAACCTTTGACCTAGTGAGACCTTTGACCTAGTGACCCCAAAATCAATAGAAGTCATCTATAAGATATGATCAATCACTATGTCAAATATGACGACTTTTCAAGATAATCAGCGGAAATCATTTTGACATTTAAGGCCCCTGTAACCTTTGGTCTAGTGACCACAAAATTAATAGGGGTCATCCACTAGTTATGACCTATCACTATGTGAAATTTTAAGACTTTGTGGTAAATAGATTTCAAGATAATCACCGGTAACCATTTGGTCTACCGACGGACAGACAGACAGACCGACATTAGCAAAACAATATATCCCCCTCTTCTCCGAAGGGGAGCAAAAAGTGTCTGGTGTCACTTGATTCTAAATCATCGAATATATGTATTACTTACAATGGCATTCTTGCCGATCAATTTCACATTTTATTCAGAAAAGCATCAACGTATAATTCTCAAACGGAATTAGAATATATAGTCATTAAGTTCATTAAAGCCATTGTGGTGTAAATTTCTGCCATTAATTTCTGCTCAGGAATAGTTTCAGTACTTATGTACTATATATTAAATACATTGTTTAACTTTATCGTATTAGACTGATATTTCAGCACAGAAAAACAAATTAAAGTGAACTCTGGAATAACAATGAATTTATAATTACCGTGGTTTTAAAGAGTGTCGCATTACTGACAGGATTACACTTAATTACTTCAGCGTTTCAATATATGGTAATCTTGTCTCGCCATTTATTTAGATATGGATTAAAAATTTGAATTAATAATAGAAAGCTAATGAAGAATGATAAGTATTATGTCAGTATTAAAACTGAACTGTTCGGATAAATACTGTCCCCCCCCCCCGAAAAATATTATATCTATAATTTTGTTCTTGTATATCAACAATTTTCTGAAAATGTATTCGATTGAATTATTCATTTCAACATTTTTTGCTATCACATTTGACATTATTAGGCAAAATGAAGTTTTCTTTTCCGACTGATAATATGAAAATTTCTTAACGTTCCTATCATTGAACAGCCGGCTACTCGTAAATTATCTCGAGCGTGTACGGATTGCTTTCTCGATTCGGTAGGGTCAATATGTGCAATGCTCTCTAAATTTAGTTTGCTTATAAACTTGAATAAAACAAACACATATTGCATACACGAGAAAGTCGTAATAGTGAAATAGTATTGATTGTAATTAGATGTATTCAAGAGTATTTTAAAACTCAATTCCGTCTTGCAGTTGTTGAAATCATTCAAGTTTCATATATCACATAGCATCTACATATCTTTGAAAAATTTTTGCTTTGTTACTATTGCCCTGAAATAATTGATGTATATTCATATAAGTAAAAACGATAGTGACACCTTAAAATAACCAACTTTTTATTGAACTTATTAATTTCATAAACATATTAATTAGAATAATTATTATAAATGTCTCAAAGACTTAGTACAGAAAATCAGTCAGTGATATTTGTACAACTTAGCTTATGATTTCCATATTATATGAAAACAAAAGAGAAAACTGAAAATCTTTAAGATCACACACTACGAACGGAGTGAAAATGAAAGTATTGCACCCTCTACATCGTCAAAGAGCCCAATCACCAGGTAATTAATGTTGACAATATTCGTATTATCACTCAGTGCAATAAAAGAATGAATTGATAAACGTTATGAAATGTATAAGGGAAATGCAAAAACTGTGAGAATAGATTAAAGATATGAAGAAAAGATATTACAAAAAGTCGCGTCAATGTTACTCTTATGATGTCGGCCCTGCGAATTTTCATACTATATAGTAAATCAGTCGCATTTGAGGCTTAAACTATTCCACTGTTCTGATGAATATATACTGTCTTCAACTTTAAACATCAACACTATCTAAGTCAAATGAGGCCCGAAATATAATATGTTAGCCAATTTCTATTTCTCAGAAATCTTCATTCTCTTGTAACACTGTTTAAATTCACCACTTTATTGCTGGTAGTAGTACATCTTTAATCCTTCTGCCAACAAATAAGTTCCTTGGAGAGTTTTGTTTGTTTTGGGTGTCACGTCACATCGACACAGTATATGTCATATCGCGACGTTCCAGCTTTACTGGTAGAGGAAGACCTCAGGTGCCCTTCCGTGCATTCTTTCAGGCACGAACGGGTACCTGAGTAGAACCACCGACGTTCCGTAAGCTAGCTGGATAGCTTCCTCACATGAAAGAATCCAAAGTCCCTGTCGGGATTCGAACCCACAGAGGTGAGGGGCAAGTGTTTTGAAGTCAACGACCTTAACCACTCGGTCACGGACGCCCCTCCTATGAGAGTACACAAAAACAATTTTAAAGTCATCCTATAATACACAAAAACTATACACGTGCAATACATACACTTAAATTATGACCAATCAAACTAGAGAAAACTTAAATTGGGCCACTTCAAAAATTAAAAGAACTACTTTCTAGACTTCAACGGGTTGGGTCTAACTCCGTACCGGGATGAGACCTTATATTTATATTTCTTATAACAATGCGAGTTTAATATATAAAGATTTGACAGCAGAATTGTAATTGTAAAAGTTTTGATATATAAATACATAGAACATTTGAATCAGAAAAATGATCACATACTTGTAAGCATGAGAATGTTAAATGTTTTGTTGCTTGATCTTTAAATCACATCGACACTGATGTCATGATAATTCACTGTCATCGTATATTTTTGAAACTTTTTTTTGAAACTAATTTTGATATGTCATAAAAGCATGATGAAAAATTTCAATAATTGTATCATATTTTTATTTCGTTACCACTTGACCCTGGCCTTACTCAATAAATGGGTTAATGCCGCTTGCTTTGTGTTTCCTATGTTTACCTGTGAAGAAAATATATAAACTATATCTTAGTTATAGTATTACATAAAACTAAACAAAGACCAGCAAGGCACGAAGATAAAATGAACTCAGTAGGACATTTTACAGAGGCAAACCATCAAAATTTATGCAGGATCGGTGTCAATGAAATTCTGCTTCAAAATGACATGTTCAAACTAACTACATATTCATTATAGGCAATCGGCTAGGGTTGTTCACCGACACTAAGATTTACAAACACTGGCCAGGAAATCATTCATTGACTTTAGCGGGAATTTCATATGTTAAGGTTATTAAATTGTTATTGTCGAATAAATGCCATTTTGTTGTTATAAGACCATTTAAGGTCGAATGGATTTGCTCAATTCACGAAACGGCTTTATTAAAAGAACTGTTTTCTCCTTCTCGAAATGTCAATAGCTTTTCTTAACGGATATATTACTGTTTTTTGTGTGATTGTAAATGATTTCTGACAAATAGATAAAAAAACATAACCGGTGGAATGATAATCTCGGATATCCTTAATGTTAAAAACAAATCAACAAGAATATTGCACGTCGGGAACGACATACTCGTATTTAAATGTTATAATTGTTATTTTCACGTTCGCACTAATTTTTTGTTATTTTGTTATTTATACAGAAAGGCAGCACTTCTGTGTCACCTTCGTCATTCTGAAATCTCGGTTTTACACTTCAGACACTTTTAAATAGCATATACTAGTGAATGCAGAAGCCAAAAGGACTCAAAATATTTATTCTTTAAAAACAAATTCTTTTTATATGGTGATTCTGGTGAACTATACAATAGCTGACAATTCTGAAATGTACTTTAGGAAAGTAGATCTAAGGAAATAAATTAACTAATACATTCTCACTAATGGTATTCAATACGGGGAAATCCACTATCAGTCAAAAAAATGCGTCCTATTGTAGACAATCAAGTAAATTCTCCAATTTAATCAAGCCACTTAATTGAAAATTTGCTGTTTATTATCAACAGTCAGGTTTATGGAAAATAAATGTCAAGGACAAAACGATAAACAAACTGCTGAATCAGCTATTCTGTACCAAAACGAGTACACATTCTTTTTAGTTCAAATCATTTATTTACATGTATACCAAAGGAATTTAACGTATAAAAATATCTGGTGTCAGTTGACGCTTTTCCATCAAATACGTGTATAACTTTTTATATAATGACATTCTTTTGAATTAATTTTGAATTTTAATCACAGAAAATTAAAACATTGTATTCTGAAACGTAATAAAATATACATAATTTGCCGTTGTTTCATTAGAAATAATTGTGGTGTTAAGTTCTGTCATTAAGTTTCGCTCAAAATTAAATATGCACTATATATTAAACTTTATCGTATTGGCGCGATGATTGATATTTCAGCATGGAAGTACAAATAAAACCGACATCTGGAAGATCTACAGGAGATAACAAGAAATTTATAGTCACTGTGGTTTTAAGGAGCGTCACATTACCGATAGGATTACACTAAATTGATAACTTCAGCGTTTCAATATTCTAGTATGGCTTGAAATCGGGGCAATCTTGTCTCGCCATTTATTTAGATATGGATTAAAAAGTAATTGAATTAATGACAGAAAGCCAACAAAGAATAATCAGTGATGTTATCGGTATCTGTTCGGATAAACACTACTCCCGAAAAAGTTTAAATCTATCGTTTTGTTCTTGTATTTCCTGAAAAATGCATTTCCTTGAAATTTTCATTTCAACATGTCTTCAATTTCGACATAATTGCATCTGAAAACCTGTCTTTGGAAATTCTTTTTTTAATTACTTTTCCCTGAAATATTTTTATCTTTATATATGTTTATTTTGCAAAGTAAAATCGACATAAGTATCTTGAAATAATCGCATGCTAATTTAACTTATCATTTTCATAAATTAATAAACATATCAATTAGAATATTATAAGTATCTCAAAGTACAGTTAGAACAATCAGTCAGTGATTGTGTACAACTAAGTTTATGATTTCCACATTATATGGAGACAAAACAGAAGTAAAAAAATGAAAGCTTGAAACTTTCCTGATCGCACAAGAAGGTCAGAATCAAAATGAAAATATTGCAGCCACTACATCGTCAAACCCAAGGCAATAAATATTGAAAATGTTCGTTATGTCACTCAGTGCAATAAAAGAATAAATTGATAAATGTTATGAAATGTATAAGGGAAATGCTTAAACTACGAAGATAAATTATATCATTAGAGATATAAAGAAAATATATTACTGAAATTCTCGTCAATGTTATCACTTATATGAATGCGAGTTCAATATATTAGGATGTGACAGCAAAATTGTAATTGAAAAATTTTGATAAACAAAATACCTTTTACATTTGAATATGTATAATGATGACAAACAATCATGAGTTTGTTCTAATATTTTGATGCTAAATGTTTAATCACATCGACAATGATTCCATGATAACTGTTTGTCATCGTATATTTTTCATAAAAAACATGATGAAAAGATATCAACATTATACATAATTTCTATCATATATTTATTTCGTAACCACTTGACCCTAGCCTTACGTAATTAAGTTGTTAATGCCGTTTGCTTTGTGCTTCCTATGGTTATCTGTAAAGAAAATGTATAAACTATATTTAAGAAATAGTATTACTTAAACAAATATTCTTAAAAATAAACAAAAACCAGCAAGCGACGAGGACAAAGTAAGACACTTAACAGAGACAAGCCATTTAAAAAACAAACGGAAAGAACGCTAAGGTTAAGCAGTGTTGCGGTATATGAAATTTAAATCAAAGCACGATCCCCAAAAATAACAAATATCTGCCACCAACTCCAACTTTTCGTTTATCTGAAATGTCCATAATGTCTTCAAATTCATTATAGGCAATGAATCGACTCAGACTGTTCTCAAGCTCAAAGATTTACAAAAAACTGCCCAGGAAATCATAAATTGACTTTAGCGGGGCTAAATTTACTCCTCGAAATGTCAATATTTTTTCTTAATTGCTTAATTACAGTATATTTTTGTAGATTGTAAAGAGATTTCTGATAAAAAGATGAGACAAAAAGATAACCGACAGAATGCTTAATCTTATCTTATTAATGCATGGTAATGAAAAAAACAACAACAAGAATATTGAACGCCATGTTTTAATTGTTATTTTTACGTTCGCAAAACTGTTTTGTCACTAGCATTTATAAAGAAAGGCAGCACTTCTGTGTCAACTTCGTCATTCTGTAATCTCGATTTAACACTTAACTACCGAATTAATGTTCGTAACTGCGAAGTCAAGTTTAACGGATTTCAAAATCAAAATTAAAAAAAATGAGCAACCCATAGTATAGAATCTGATTAGACTTCTAAGATGCGTAAGCTGGCGTGGTTTTATGATAATAACTTTCAGTGCCAGCAAGTGGTTAAAGAAGTGTTCCAAGCTTTTTAGTTTACATGCACACAAAGGAGTCAAACCTGTCTGTACTTCCGACTAATCACTACATTTTTGAAAACGCCACTTAAATATTCTGATATCATAATTCCTGGACTTTCTCAATGGATGATTTCTAAATGTTCCACAATTTTAGCATGGCAAGGGTGAATCGCGGAAACTTACAGGGCTGTATATGTATTGCGTGCGAGTACCAAGAATATACATCAACTATACAAAATGATATATTACCTGGAGAAAGGAAATAAATTATATTAGCTTTAAAGGGACTCAACTGTTGTTGTTGTTTTTTGTTTTTTTTTTTGTTTTTTTTTGTTTGTTTTTGTTTTTTTTTTCGATTTTAAATTTATTTTTGAGTATATTTTTTGTTATCCTTTGCAGACTTTTCTACTTTAAGAGATTCACTTATGTTAAATGTATTTGGACCTCAGTGGAGTTACTTTAAAACTCAGTACATGTAGTGTGGAGGAAAATGTGTGTTTTGAGTAATCGTTGAGAAGTTATATGAGAAGTTGTTCAGATTCAGATATTAACCTTTATTTTAATGAATGCTTTAAAATCTAAAAGTGTCATTTTGTCTGTGCAATATGGTAAAAACTATTCATTTTTAATGTTCTATGCTGTTTTCTTTTTCTGCCACCAATATTGAGAAAATTGCAGTGTGAGCAGTGTGACAACGCTTTGATGTTCAGGAAAGAAATTACATCAGACACTTTAAGATATCCTATACTAGTGAATGCAAAAGACAAAAAAGACTCAAAATATTTTTTTTTTAAATAACGCTTTCCATATGGTGATTCTGATTGACTACATAACTGTACAATATCTGAAAATTCTGAAATGTACTTTAAGAAAGTAGCTCTAGGAAATAAATTAATTCGTGATACTCAATATGTGAAAATCCTCTGTCAGTCAAATAAATGACGACAATTAAGTTAATTATCCAAGGTAATCAAGCCAATAAATTGTAAATAAACTGATTCTGATCAACAGTAGGGTTTCGTGAAAATAAATGTCAAGGACAAAAACTGCTGAATCAGCTATGCTGGGCCAATACGAGGACACAATTTTCTAAGGTCAAATTGAACATTTGACAAATTAACCAATGCAAAAGTAAAGTGACACGTTTGAATTAAAAGTTTTTTTTAAGTAATTTAGCTAAATCACACTCATATTTTGATTAATAAAATTTACAATTCAAAAATATTCACACAAGAGTTTCTGCAATTTTCATCTTTTATTTTTTGTTATTTCTCTTCATTTTCAAGAACTTTGATTTCGTGTGTCAGCTGTAAAAATAGACAATTCAATGCTACTTTTTACAATTTCAAGAAAACCTTATTTAACTACTCTAAGTGTGAAACGGTACTAGAGGTCTCGACGAATGTACATAACATAAACCATATAACCCACACGATTTATACGGTCTCATTCCCTCTGTAACTAAGATTATGGACGAAATGAAGCTCATTAAACATTGAACATACGAACGGACAAAGTGGCGATTAAATGTTATCACTCCGGAATGAAACATGAAAATATGTTATTTCATTTCCAAATATTGCATCGATTTGACAAGTTCGGGATTGAAACCGTACTTAAAGCAAATGGTAATATGTTAAATTATTCAGTACGATTAAAAGTTGCTAATTAATCGGTATGCATATTTTATAAAGGAGGCAGATCAGACATTTTTACGGTGCAAATCATATAAATTTAAAAGCATGAAAAATGTTGTCTTCAAATTGAACATTTATGGATAATAGCCAGGCGTATAATATGGTGAGGGTTACATTTGAAACAGATAACAATGTACCTGTTTTTCTAAATATTTCATACGTATAGTTTATTGTCAATTAATTTTTTTTTCACTTATTTATTTACTTATTTAATTAATTTTATTTCATTTTACTTTAGTTAAACTATTGTTTATGCCTATTTAGTGAAAACCTGACTTGATGTAGCATCTCATTTTTTTATTTTCATAACAATAAAAAACATAGAATAAACAACAATAAATTGTCATATCACTTAAACACATTTTTTTTGTCACAGTAACACAAAGATATACAAAAAGATACATTGTATCGGCTCTGAAAATTTCCTAAAATCTCTAATAATGGCTTTTAATTTTGTTTGTATATTATTGACACTAAATATCATGATATCCACAGCGTGATACGTTTAAGAAGTTCCATTATAAGCTGCCACTTTTTGATGTCTTTTTCTTAAAATGCTGTATATAGCCACTTTTTAATATATGTATCATTGTGATAGGCGACAAAAATTCATGGAAGCTTTGCGTCCATGATTAATCGGATAAATTTTGCCATGGATTACTCTATTAAGTCTTGAATGCGTCGCATCTACAACAGGAAATAGAATTGTTTAGTCTCAGCCTTGTACTTGATTTAGTCGAGAAAACATACATTCTTACAAGTAATGTTGACATACTGACACTGATTCTTTATTTGATTTCTATCTGTAACATAAGCGATCTTTTGGAGTACCGACTAGGTCAAAACTAGTGATTAAATAGAAATTGCAAGACATTGCTAGTGTTGCAGGTCCAGACATAACTACTATGACTTAAGTATACATATAAAGTAGAAGAAAAATAGAATACCTAAAGAACGCCCAACACGGCAAAATTGAAAATGCATACTTGATTTGAACTTGTTCATGGACGGTACTGGTAATTGTAACTATTGCCCACGCCCCTTGCACCGGCTTAAGCAGAAACATGAAATGGTGAAATTTAGATTTGAAAAAAAAACACCAGCAGATGTGTTCATACGGCGGTTATTCAGTGTTACGATTGCAAGTCTATTGTATGGCTCAAAACCAATTTATAGAGTACATGTATGTTGCAATATCCACCATTTTACAAAAAAGTGCCCATCTCCAATCATACTACTACTGGAAAGAAATGTCTTTGAAAGCAAGTAAACGTGGGTAGATTTACTAGCTTTACTGCATATACTGGTATAATCGCTAATCTCTCTATATAGGTGTATTTAGTCCGTAAAAATATCAGTTTCTAATTGTTCTTGTTTGTTCTAAATTTATCCTCATGTTAATAAAGTAAAGATTTGTTGAATATCAAGAGCTATAACATTTAGTATATTATTACACTTTATAGGAGAAAGTGTAACACCATTCATCGGATGTCCAGTAATACTCTCATTTCTTTTCCAGAATGAACAACTCTATGCTGTTGTTTTACCTAATTTCAATATATCTATTGATCATTCGCATACCTTTTATTTATTACATTTTAACTTTCTAACATCGTTATCTGGTAACGAACAGTATACCTAATTACACTTACATGTATTTAGAGTGTCTCTAAATTGTTTGACCTTTGTACAGTTTAGACTTGTCGGATGCCTTATAAATGAGGCAAATAAATACAAAACACATAATTAGTTTTGCTTCGTAGAATCTCTTTATTTAGACACATAAACAATTAAGGGAACGTTCCCGCGAACTTTTTAATCACCTCCCGGTTATGAGCATTCGACTAGTGTTATTCAATTATCTTAAAGGAAAAAAACACAATGTCTGTAATTTAAGTACCAATTACCTAAGTGTAGTAACGGGTTAACGTCCATTGAAAGGTAATAAGTTTTGTCCGTAACTGCACTAACGTGATTCAATTGTTATCTAGTTATGTGATAAAAATGCCTGGTTTGATATTTTTATATAATATCTCATCGATTTAATTCTAACCACACAACATATTTTTATATATTATAGGGAGGTGAGCTTGCTTTCTTTTCTAAACATCTGTATTGAATTTTATTAACTTTTTAGACCTGACAGTAGTCCAATAGTAGAATTATTATATACATTATGTGATAATGATGCTTGCCTAAGCACATAGTAATTTAAGACGAAAAATTGCACATTTTTCATTTCAAATATTGATAAAAAATCAAAACAAATGTTTGGATATAAGATATTGCTTGAAAAAAGTAAATTAAATTTTAAGAGCTTTAGTATGGACATTATTATGATGAATAATACTAGGATTGATCAAAAAGTTCTTAGCCCGATGTACTTCCGGTAGTTCAAGAACCCAAAAAATGGTCATACTTTTTAAATACAATCGCCCTCTACATCAATGCACTTTGCCCACCTGTGCTCCAACTTGTTTAACCCTTAAAAATAGAACTCTCTATATTTTCTTCTCAAGGAACTTATTGACCGCCTTCATTGCTTCCAAAAAGTCTACCACGAAACTTTGCTTTCAGTTTCGGAAACAGGTAGAAGTAAGAGGGGGCCAAGTGCGGAGAATATGGGGGTGGGGAAGAATTTCAAAGCTGCAGTCAGTTGCAGCAGCCATCGCAACTTGGGATGTGTGAGCTGGCGCATTGTCGTGCAGGAGCAGAACGCCTTGAGTCAGTTTGTCCCTACTTTCATGCGCGATTTTTTGACGCAGACGTCTCAATTCGTCTGCATAGTACGTCGTACCATTTATGGTACAACCAAGATAGTCAATCATGATCTCCTGACTATCCCAATAAATTGAAGCTATCATCTTTCCTGCTGATGGCACCCTCTTGAATTTCTTCGGAGGGGGTAAGCCGCACCCTTTTCACTGCATGCTCTCTTTTTGGATTCTTGATCCAAATGATGGACACATGTTACGTCCTAAGTTTCGATCCGAAAGATAAAATCAGGTTCATCGTCGTAGCGAGACAAAAGATATCCTGAAATGACAAGTCTGGTCCGTTTCTGGTCGTAAGTCAACTGTCTTGGACCCATCTAGCGGAAACCTTTGACATGCTGAGACATCCGTCAGAATTGCTTGAACTGAACAAAAGCTTATACCCACTTCCCTAGCAATGCTTCGCACTTCTCATCTTCTGTCGCACATGCACAGCTTCGGCAGTTTCAACGTTGGCGGCCTCTTTTCGTCGCCCAGGCCGCTCATCATCTCCAATGCTCTCCCTGCCCCTCTTAAATTCAGAAGCCCATTTTTTGATAGTGCTATAGGAAGGAGATCCTGGCCAAGTGTTACCATGAAATCTTCAATAAATTTCTTGGGGGCATCCCTTTCTTTCAGAGGCTCTTAATGACAACTTTTATTTCAACTTTCCCCATTCGGTCTAAATGACACACCCCTCTGCTGATCAAAGCGTGTTTTGTATTACTTAATCTGTGTAAAGCCGCGTGTAACTAGGTCAGTAATCTTCAATAAGATATCGGTACCGACGTATCGCGTGTAAATGTCAGTGTAGTGGCTAGAAGTATATCGGGCCGAGAACTTTTTGATCATACCTCGTAATATTTTGTTCTAGAACAATTTATTTTCTGCTGTATAATTATGTAAAATCGGATCATGTATATCACACTTGTCAATAACATACATATATAATTCGTTTGTGGTTTTATGTATGATACTAAATACTAATTATTTATTGTATTCCAGACCTTCCCTTCCAAATGATAGACCAGTTTATCTTAAATGACAGTCATGTTTAAAAAGAGAAAGATTTGGAAATTGTCAAAAGCATTTACTGATGACAAAAGTCCAGAATACTTTTTGCATTAAATCTATTAACTACAATTTCCATATTTAGCTCCTTCTTATTTTCATTGTTTAAGAAATAATCTTTATTGACTCCGTCATTATTTTTGTTTTTGTCTTATTATCCAACAGTGATACCAATGTTTTCCCAACTCTAATTTGCCCTTTAAATGCCATAGTTTTACATTTAATATGAAGACAAAAACTGTTGTTTTTTTCTGAAATGTGCGTAAAACGCAATAGGTCAATAGGTCATGTATACCGAATACATAACGTTAAACAATATTTCATTTAAAATGCTTATAATCCTAGATGTTTATCAATCTATTCACAAAAATTTAAATAAGCATATTAATAGTCCAATTACATGTTCTGTCTTTAGTTTTCAGTATTCTTGTTTGTTTGTTTTTGTTTATTTTTTTGTTGTTGTTGTTTGGGGTTTTTTTACATAAAGAATCAAAATTCAAATTGCACTTCTTAAACGATAGCATTAGCTATAGTAAAAAATCACAACAAAACAGTTGCAGCGCTAGTCCCTTCCTTCAAACAACCTCCCGATGCTTTTAAGCTTTTTTTTTTCGTGTACAATATTACAAACATCAAACATGTCAAAGTATTTCAGATATGCTACGATTCCAGCATTCATCTTAATAGATTTTCTAAATCAATTCTTGTCAATTGTGAATACATCTACCATCATTCCACCCGCTTAACTCAATATGAAGATCAGATTTGTGTAATCCATGGGCCTTTAGTGTGATCCTCGGGCGGATGTGTCCATGATATTTGAATCCGATGGTCATCGGTGCTAGGGGGGCGTGGATGGCAGCTGCACTTTCCAGTCCCGTCCATGAACAGGCTCTATCAAATCAAGCCTGGATGATTTTCATCGTTGCCGTTTTGAACTTTTTTGGGGGATTCTATTTCACTCTATCTTGTCATCCTATCATTGTCATCCTATCATTTTTCGGGGATACTGAAAGCTTCAGAAAAAAAACATCTATGTAAAACCAGTTAATACTAGTCGCCAGTTAATAATCTATAGTAATTGTAGCATAAATTTCTGTCAGAAATAATTTGATTATTCTTATTTACTTCATTAAATAGGCAAGAAGACTGCTTCTTGGCGTGGGCGAACATATAATACTGTACTTAAATAGTAATTCTTACCGGAGATTACTCGGATTACTATGGCTTTATACTATTAGGAATATATCGCTATATTGCTTACTTCAGCATTAATAGCTAGAGCTCGCAGTCATGACAATCTTGTCTTAGCCAGCCTGTTAAGAAGGAAATAAAGATTCAAATCATGCTCCAACGATAATAAATCATTATTGGAGCACTATATATGAATTCCAGTCTCTATCGCTTTATCAGTCATAGATGTGATCAAGGCTGGAATATTTTATACCTTTTAGTGGCTAACACGTCGGACTAGTAATCTTAGTTTTACCGGCAGCGTGTGCAGGGAACGCTGTTGTCAACGTGAATGTCATTGCTTAGTACTGATTGGTTCTTCGACGTTATCGAGAATGTTTCAAAAAGCTTATAGCTATAATCATGATCGAACAAAATCTAGAGGATATGTCATACTTTTTGGGTCAGTCATACTTTTGGGTCTTTTTCCTCTAAAAGTTTTTTTAAAACATCAAAAAACAAACAGAACATATCCAATTACATTGCATTTTATTTAATTCGATTTTCATTAAGTATCTATATCAGAATCATTATTTCAGAAAGAGATGTGAATGATTTTCAAATTAATGAACTTTGGTAAATGTTCCAAAATTATGTAACAATAATACATATTTTATAAATAACTGGCAATCCAGCATAGGAATGGAAAGAGATACAAGACGTATACATACATACAAGACTTCAGCAACACGTTGTTTGACCATTTGTAAAACAAGGATAAAGGATTTTTAATTGTTTTATGAACTTCATTTCCTTTATTATGATGAAATTTTGTTTTGCGTGTCAACGAAATATTAGGGTTTTTAAGTGAGATGCATGGGTATTCAGTTATGATGAGACAAATTCGTGTTAATTTTTATCATACAAATTTAACATATTAAAGTGTCTGGTGTCACTTGGCCTATTTCCATCGAACATGTATATTATTTACAATGTCATTCCTGCCAATCGACTTTACATTTCAATCAGAAAATAATCCAAAGGAATTTAAACATATAATTCTCAAACGGAATTACAATGTATAGTCATTTAGTTCATTAAAACAACTGTGGTGTTAATTTCTGTCATTCAGTTCCTCTCAATAATGTTTCAGCACTTTTGGACTATACAGTGTATATCAAATACAAAATACACTAACTTTATTGTGCAGGCGCACTCATTGGCATTTTAGCAGGGAAGTACAAATAAAACTGAACTCGGGAATATCTACTAGAAATTTCTTGAAATTTATTGTCCCTGTGGTTTTAAGGAGCGTCGCATTACTGATAGGATTACACTAAATTGCTTACTTCAGCGTTTCAATATATGGCTTGGAATCGGGGCAATCTTGTCTCACCATTTATTTAGATATTGGATTAAGAATTTGAGTTAATGATAATTAATTCATGATTAAAAATAATCAGTGATATGTCGGCATTGAAACCAAACTTATCGGATAAATACTGCTTCCGAAAATATTATATTTATAATTTTGTTTTTGTATATCAATGATTTTTTGAAAAATGCATTCGATTGAAATAAATTCAACATTTCATGCTTTCAATTGAGAAACTATTAGGCAAACTGGACTGTTTCCGACATTGAAAATGTGGTTATTTCTTAAAGTACCCTTCATTTAACAGCCAACTACTCGTTTAAAATTATCTCGATCGTGTACCTCTTGCTTTCTCGATTCGATACAGTACTAGTGTAGAGTCAATGAGTGCAATCACTAAATTTAGTTTCTGATAAACTAGAATATAACAAACACGTATTGCATACACGACTAAGTCGTTATAGTGAAATAGAATTGACTGCAACCAGATATATTCAAGAGCATTTTAAAACTCAATT
The DNA here is from genome assembly GCF_026571515.1 of Ruditapes philippinarum. Classification (NCBI taxonomy): domain Eukaryota; kingdom Metazoa; phylum Mollusca; class Bivalvia; order Venerida; family Veneridae; genus Ruditapes; species Ruditapes philippinarum. Next base: position 17,723 of record NW_026860671.1, on the reverse strand, counting down.
ACATCTTATAGTTTGTTGAAACCGTCACAGTTTCTAAATGTCATATATTACATTGTATCTAAAAATATGTCTTTGAAATTACTTTTCTTAATTACTTTTGCCCTGAATTTTGTTTATCTTTATATATGTTCATTTTGCAAAGTAAAAAACCAAACTCCCCGCAGCGGTTACTTCCCTTGATCAGTACAGTAACCACTGCCACCACAACAAAATTCGGCTTCAGAGAGCCAAATATATTTTTTTCACTTTTAATTTTAAAATAGAATATTTTATACATTTTGGTTTTCTTTCATTAAATTGTTATGATTAATGTACAAGAATGTAAAAATATACTTATAAAATTATTTTGTAAAAATAACGAAAGATATTTTCACTGTCGCACCGTATGTATAGTAAACAATGACTGATTGAACGATTGCGCAAAATATTTTGATCCGGCACTTGTTTTAAAGTGTAAACAAATTGAGTGTTTTGAACATATTTTATCTGGTAAGGATGTAATTATAAATCTGCCAGTTGGATATGGGATCCTTGGCGTTCTGAAAGTGGCCGCCATGTTTTTGTCACATGACACAGCTATCGTCACGTGATTTTAGTGGTGGCAGTGGTTAAAGTGGCAAAGCGTGACTTTACCGCTGTGAGGAGTTTGTGCACATGCTTATCAAAGGGGTCCGACACACTTGGGTGTGTTCATATATAGTGTAATTAACTTACACAAGCAATTTGACAAAAAAATATATGGACAAATATTTTATATAGAGACGATGCTTATTTAACTTACCATTTTCATAAACATATTAAATACAATAATAAAACGGTCTTTACGTACTGTTTAACAAATCAGTAAGTGATAGTTGCACAACTAAAGTTTACGATTTCCTCATGATATAAAAACAGAAAATAAAAGTGAAAGAATGAAAACCGGAAACCTGTGAGATCGCACGCTACGGATAGAATGAAAACACTACATCGTCAAAGAGCCCAATCCCCAGGTATTAAATATTGACAACATTCCTGTTGTCTCCCTGTGCAATAAATAAATGAATTGAGTAAACGCTACAAAATGTTTAAAGGAGATGATAAGGATTTGAAGATAAATTATATCTGAAGGAAAATAATCAATGTTAGTATTATATTTATATCTTACATCAATGCAAGTTCAATATATTAAGATGTGACAGCAGATTTGTAACTTAAAAAAACATGATATATAAATATACTGTACATTTAAATAAGTATAATGATAACATTCAAGCATGAGCTTGTTTCGGATATTGTGTTGTTTGATCTTTAATCACATCGACAATGTTTGACGCCATGATAACTGATATATCAGACATATTTTCTATTATATTTTATATCTTTATTTGTTACCACATGACCATGACCTTACTTAATAAATTTGTTAATGCCGTTTTTCTTTCTGTTTCTTATGATTACCTGAAAAATCATTGACATGGAATTAATAAACAAATATTCTTAAAACCTAGCAAACACCAGAAAGGGTCGAGAACAAAAGGAACTAACAGAGACAATGAATTTAAAAAAAAAAACATACGAAAAGACACTAAGCTTAAGCAGGGTTTGGATAAATGAAGTTGAAATAGATATTTTTTGAAAGCAAGATTATCAAAAACACAAATCTTTGTTTGCAACTACCTACCATCAACGCCATACGTGCATGTCTTTTTAATGAAATGTCCATACTGTCTTCAGTTTCATAATAGGCAATCGGCTCGATTTGTTCACGAGCATAAAGATTTACAAACACTGGCTAAGAAATCATTAATTGAATTTAGCGGGGCTTTAGTATATTAAGGTTAATAAATTGTTATTGTCAAATAAATGTCATTTTGCTGTAATAAGGGCATTTTAAGGTCGAATGGATTTTGCCAATTTTCGGAACGGATTACTTTAAAGAACAATTTTCTCCTTCTCGAAATGTCAATAGTTTTTCTTAATGGATTTATTATTGTATTTTTGTAGATTGTAAAGAGATTTCGGACAAAAAGATCAGACAAAAAACATAACCGGTGGAATGCTTAATCTCGAATATCCTTAATGTATAGTAATACAAAACAAGTCAACAAGAATATAGTACGTCGGGTTGGTCATATAATTATATATGTTCTGCTTGATATTTTCGCGTTCGCATAAATGCATAAATATTTATGTCATTTATAAAGAAAGGCAGCACTTAAGTGACATCTTCGTTATTCTGCAATCTCAGTTTAAAACTTCACTGCTGAATTAATGTTTGTAACTGCCAATTCAAGTTTAACGGATTACAAAATCAAAATACAAAAAATGAGCGACCAGTAGTATAGAATCTGGTAAAATGTCTAAGATGTGTACGCTGGTGTGGTTTTATACTGGTTACAAAGGATACACCTACGGTGTCAACAAGTTAACGGTTAAAGAGGTGTTTAATCTTTTGAGTTCTATATAGTGAAACCTGTACGGGAGGGGTTAAACCTATCTGCAGTTCCCACTTATCCCTAAACTAATATTTTTGAAGACGCCATTTAAATATTCTGATATCAAAATACCTGAACTTTCTAAATCGGTGATTTAAAATTTTTTAAAAGTTCCACAATTTTATATGCATTGTGGAAAAAAATGTTGGTTTTGAGTGATCAAGTAATGAGACGTTCAGATTCATTTAAATGAATGCCTTAAAAATTTAAAATGATCTTTTGGTTGTTAAAATGTAGTGGTAAAATGTTCAATTATTTATTTTCTATAATGCTTTCTTTTTTCTGCGACCAATATTGACTGTCACGATTTTTAAGAAAACTGCAGCAAACAGTGTACTTTGATGTATAGGAGAAATTTACATCAAACACTTTTAGATATCATATACCAGTGAATGCAAAAGCCAAAATAACTCCAAATATATGGTTTTATTTTCATATGGTGATTCTGATGAACGAAACAATAACTGACAATTCTGAAATGTACTTTAAGACAGTATAATCAAGTACTACAATCACACTAATGGTAGTCAATATGGGGAAATTCTCTATCAGTCAAAAAAATGCATTCTGTTGGCGACAATCAAGTACATTCTCCAATGTAATCAAGCCACTAAAATGTAAATTAACTGTTTCTAATCAACAGTAAGGTTTCTAAAAAAAATATATGCCAAGGACAAAAACTATTAACAAACTGCTGAGCTATTCTCTACCAAAACGAGGACATAGTCTTTTTAGGTCAAATTGGAAATCTGAAAACTGAACCAATCCGAAAGTAAAGTGACACGTTTTAATCAAAGTAATTTTAGCGAAATCACACCTAAAATTGTGGTTCATAAAATTTACATTAAGAAATATTCACATTTAAGAGTTTCTGCAATTTTCATTATATAAATCATTTTTTGATTTAGTTAAAATATTGGTTATGCCTATTTAGTGAAAACCTGACTTGATTTAGTATATCATTTTCATTATTTTTATAACGATAAAAAGAAAAAACAAACGAACATGAAATTGTCATATTATCTCAATATTAAAAATTGACACAGTGTTTTGCCATTGCTACTCAGAGATATACAAAATAGATACATCGTATGGGGTCTGAAAATTTCCTAAAAAACTTTACTAATGGCTTATAAATTTGTTTGTGTATTATTGCCACTCTATGTCAATATATATTCACGGCGTGATACGTTTAAGAAGTTGCATTGTAAACTGCCACTTTTTGATGTCATACCTAAATTGCTGTATATAGCTTGATTCTAATATCATTATAATTATAGGCTACGACGAAAATACATGGAAACACTGAGTACATGATTAATCGGATAAATTTTGCTATGGATTAGGCTATTAAGTCTTGACTTCATCATTCAACAGGAAATAGAATTCTCTAGCCTCTGCTTTGTACTTTTTGTTTGATTTAGTCAATAAAGCTTCCATTCTCACAAGTAATGTTGACATACTGACACTGTTTCTCTATATGATTTGTACTCGTATTTCGGTCATTATTGACCTTTGTTAAATAGAAATTGCAAGACATTGCTACTGTTACAGGTCCAAACATAACATACTATGACTAAAGTATACATATAAAGTAGAAGAAACAACAGAATCCGCAAAGAATGCTCAAAACGGCAAAATAAAAAATGTTGCAACGCGGTTTCAGCTGGTTCATGAACGGTATTGGTAATTGCAAGCTTTCATACACGCCCCCTAGCAGAAAACATGAAAATGGTGAAATTTAGTGTATATGATTTACGCACGTGCAATTAATTGCCTTTGCTGCATGGTTATTGAATACGAGTCTGGTCCTATTTTTAGATTGGGAAAATCCATTTGAATATGATATTTTACCCAGTGAATATGATTTTGTTCTTTTGACTTCTGTTTGAACCAATGAGGTAGCAACTATTTTCAGATCATCTAATAAATATACTTGATAACCTAAATATAAAAGGAGAAAGTGTTTCATCGGATGTCCAGTCAAAGTCTCATTTTTTAAGAAAAATAAATAAAACTGTTAGTTGAACAAGAATATTCATTTGGACAGTTTGTTTCTTTTTCATTTCTTTCTAAAATCACTGTCTGGAAACGCGACCAATGAGGAGAACAGTATGCCTAATTATACTTTCATATATTTATAGTGTCTCTCATAGTTGTTTGACTTTTGTACAGTTTAGACTTGTCGGATGCCTTATAAATGAAGCAAACAAATAATTAGTTTTGCTACGTAGAATCTCTGTATTTAGACATGTGAACGTTTCCGCTAACTTTTTAACCTTTCGGTAATGAGCATTCCTCTGAAATCATTCAATTATCTTAAATTTAAGGAAGAAAAACATAATGTCTGTAATTTGAGTACCAATCGTTACCCTAATGTAGTAACGGGTTAACGTCCATTGAAAGTTAATACAATTAAGTCCGTAACTGCACTAAGATGATTCAATATATAAATAGATCCGTAATAAAATGTATGGTTTGATATAATAAATATCAAATCGTTTTAATGATAACCACACAACAGATTTTTATCTATGAAAGTAAGGGGAGCTTGCTTTCCTTTCTTAGCATTCTATTGATATGTAAGACATTGCAGTATTTAAATATATACTTTTCAAAGCCCCATAGTTAAGTTTTGTCAGAAGAAAAATGGATTGGTCCACAATGGGAACATTTTACATTTCAAATATTGATAAAAAAAAACTTAGAAATGTATCATTTGGATAGCCTTATAAAATGCAGCTTGAAAATAAGTTAGTAAAATGTATTTGTTCTAGAACAATTAATTATCTGCTATATAAATACTCGTATATGTAAAATCGGATCATGTATTTCACACTTGTCAACAACATACATACACATATATAATTCTTTCAAGGTTTGTTATTATGTCTGATAATAAATACTATCAACCTTATTATTTACTTATTGTATTACACATCTTCAATTATAGACCATTTTATTTCTAACAAGAGCTGTCGGTAGGACAGCAACGCTCGACTATTCTTAGTCCTTGATAGTAAAAGAGCCTTGATAATGTAAAATTTTCTGAGTTAATAACAAAAGGACAAAAATTTTCTTTAAATCCATGTTACAGTTATAGGCCTTGGAGAGAGTCCTATTATGCTCAAATAGCGAACCAAAGAAGAGTATAAAATTTCAACTTGTTTCAATACAATATGAAAATATCTCAGGTGGTATGCAAACCTAAATGTAAATTCTAAGTCGAAAAAGGGGCATTATTATGTCAAAATGCTTTATACAGTTACCTCTTCCTGTGTATAAGTTGAGGTTATAATGGTGAACAAGTGTGCAAAGTTTCAAAGCCATATGTCAATGGACTTTGAAAATATTTGAGGTATTACAAAAACTTTAAACGTAAATTTTAAGTCGAATAAGGGGCATATTTCTGTCAAAATGCTTGATACATTTACCTCTTCCTGTCTACACGTTGGGGTTATAATGGTGAACAAGTTTGCAAAGTTTCAAAGCCATATGTCAATGGACTTTGAAAATATTTGAGGTATTACAAAAATTTTAACGTAAATTTTTAGTCGAAAAAGGGGCATAATTCTGTCAAAATACTTTATACAGTTACCTCCTCCTGTCTACAGGTTGGAGTCATGATGTTGAACAAGTGTGCAAAGTTTCAAAGCCATATGTCAATGGACTTTGAAAACATTTGAGATATTACAAAAACTTTAACGTAAATTCTAAGTCAAAAAAGGGGCATATTTCTGTCAAAATGCTTGGTACAGTTACCTCCTCCTGTCTACAGGTTGGGGTCATGATGGTGAACAAGTTTGCAAAGTTTCAAAGCCATATGTCAATGAACTTTGAAAATATTTGAGGTATTACAAAAACTTTAACAAAAGTGATTACGCCGACGCAGACGCCGACGCTCGGGTGACTACAATAGCTCTACTTATTCTTATCGAATAGTCGAGCTAAAAATGACAGACATTTTTTAAAAAAAGAAAGAGGTTTGAAAATTATCACAATCCATTACTTATGATAGAAATTGGTAATGCTTTCCGCATTGAATCTAAGCAGTTAGTAGAATTTCCAAATTTAGCTTTTTTCATTTTCAATATTTAAGAAACCATCTTTATTGACTCCGTGATTTTTTTGTTTTCGTCTTATTATCCAACAGTGATACAAAGGTTTTCCGAACTTTAATTTGCCCTTTAAATGCCATAGTTTTAAATTTCATTTTATTTGAATATAAAAAGTGTTCTTCTGAAATGCGTGTAAATAGCAAAAACCATTTATTATAATAATACTGAATACAATATACTAAAAATGTTTATAATCCTAAGTATTTAACATTCGTTTCACACAACTTTAAATAACCAACTTATTTTAAATTTTATTCTATGTTACATTGAGATTCCAATTATATGCACTGTCTATAGTCTTCAGTTTCTGTTGTTCTTGTTTTTTTACTTAAAGAATCAAAATCAAAATTGAACTTCTGAAACGGCAGCATTAGATATCGTTAAGAAATCCCAACGAAACAGTTGCAGCCGGTTAAACGACCATCTGACGCTTCAATAAAAGCTTCCTTCTCGTGTGCACTATTACAAACATCAAAGTATTTCAGATACGCTAGGATTCCGGCGTCATCTTACTTCGTGGATTTTCCAAATTGTAAATAAATCTACGATCATTTCACACGCCTTTAGCTCAATATAAAGATCAGATTTGTGTAATCCATGGGTTGTTGGTTTGATCCTCGGGCGGATTTGTCCATGATATTTGAATCCGATGGTCAGCGGTGGTAGTGGACGTGGATGTGGATGGCATCTGTACTTTCCAGTACCGTCCATGAACAGGCTCTATCAAATCAGGTCTGCAACATTTTCAATTCTACCGTTTTGGACGTTTAGGGATTCTATTCCTATCATTTTTCGGGGATACTTAAAGCCTCAGAAAAAACACCAATGTAAAAATAGAAACACAGGACACTTACCCATTAGGCCTATATCTAGTTGCCAGTTAATAATCTTTAGTAATTGTAGCATAAATTTCTGTCAGAATAATTCGATTATTCTTATTTACTTCATTATGTAGGCGAGAAGACTACATCTGGCGTGGGCGAACATATAATACTGTACTTAAATAGTAATTCTTACCGGAGATTACTCGGAATTACTATGGCTTTCTGTAGCTTCACAATACTATTTGGAATATATCGCTATATTGCTTACTTCAGCATTAATAGCTACAGCTCGCAGTCATGGCAAACTTGTCTTAGCCAGACAGTTAAATAGAGAAATAAGGAATGATTACACATCATTATGTGAGCACTTCATATGAATTCCAGTCTCTATTCTTCATCAGTATGTTTATGATCAAGGCTGAAATATTTTTGAACCTTTGTATGGCGCACTAGTAATCTAAGTTTTGCCAGCCGCGTGTTCAAATGTCGTCAAGGAAAAGTTGATTCCGTGCTCAAGAAACTATATTCGTATAGATTGGTTCCCTGAACGTAATAGTGTGTTTCAATAAGCTAATAGCTTCAAACATGATCGAACTAAAACTAGAGTATGTCACACTTTAAGGGTCATTTTCTCTCTCTAAAAGTTTGTTAAATGAATATAATTCTAATAACCAAAACAAACATGTCTAATTCAGTCTTCGTGTAGTATCTATTTCAGATTATTTTAGATAGAGGTGTGAATGGTTTTCAGATTAATGAACACACTATTCAGTAATCATGTCATTTAACACCGTCAAAGACGGAGGGATATAAAATTGGTGCCCGTCCGCCTGTCCGTCACAGAATCGAATTGGGTATAAAACGAACTATTTCAGTCTGCAGCCCCGAGACTTCCTTCGGCAATATAAGTGTTGTGGTCCCAGAGTCATAACTGTCTTGCAAATATTAAATTTTTCATACTCTGAATCGAGCGTAACTAAAAATGTTTAATAGGACAAAACTATTGATCGATAGATCACTTTCAGAGTGCAGTGTATTTGACCGTTTTTGCATGATTTTGAAGTTATAGCCCTTTATATTTTTCCTTCTTAATTTTAGTTCAGGGTATAACAATAAAATATGGGTTATTAGCTCACCTGTCACTAAGTGACAGGGTGAGTTTTTGTGATCGCTTTTCGTCCGGCGTCCGTCCGGCGTCCGTCCGTCCGTCGTCCGTAAACTTTTACTTTAAATGACATCTCCTCTTAAACCACTAAGCCAATTTCATCCAAACTTCACAGAAATGTTCACTTGGTGGTCACCTTTGAAAATTGTTCAAAGATTTTAATTCTATGCAGAACTCTGGTTGCCATGGCAACCAAAAGAAAAAACTTTAAATATCTTCTTCTAAAAAACCCAAAGAGCTAGAGCTTAGATATTTGGCATGAAACATTTTTAGTGAGTGTCTACCAAGTTTGTTAAAAAAAGCCCTGGGGTCAAAATTGGCCCCGCCCAAGGGGGTCATTGATTTTCCCTATATGCATATAGTAAAAAAATAGAAATTCTTCTTTTAAAGAACCCAAAGAGCTAGAGCTAAGAAATTTAGCATGAAACATCTTATAATGGGTGTCTACGAAGCTTGTTCAAATAAAAGCCCTGGGGTTTAAACTGGCCCCGCTACGGGGGCCTATATACAGGTGAGCGACTTCAGGGCCATCATGGCCCTCTTGTTTCACTTCTCTCTTCCCATTATGCACGTCGTTGAGAAGCCACCAGGTATCGGCAGATTTAAATAGGTCGAAATGGCTAAATAAAAAAGGCAAGCATTTGTTCAAAAACCCCTATCAATGCTCCATTCCTAGTAGAACCACAAATTAAGCTTGTTAGATTATAAGTTTGCTTTCTCGCATAACAAGTCTCAGCAGGAATCAAACCTAGTGAGAAATCGTCGACTCTTATCCACAATCAGAATAAATAATACACGTGGAAATAATGTTACGCACACCCAGGATTCGCCGACCACAAAATTTTTTGAAATTTAATTTTTATTTGGACAACGGTACGAACCACTTGTAAGTCAACCTGCAACAAGAATGTCAAAATTTACCTCAAAATCACATTAGACTTTTTTTGAATTTTTGAAAAATATTTTGTCATAAAAGCATGATGAAAAACTATCAACATCATACATAATTTCTATCATATTTTTTCCGTTACCACTTGACCTTGATCTTACTTAATAAAGGTTTTAATGCCGTCTGCTTTGTGTTTCCTATGGTTACCTGTAAAGAAAATGTATAAACTATATTCAAGTTATAGTATTACTTAAACAAATATTCTTAAAAAATAAACAATTAAAATAAAGACCAGCAAGGTACGAAGAAAACATGAACTCAAAAAGACACTTAACAGAGACAAACCATTAAAAAAAGAAAAAGAAAGAAAGAACGCAAAGGTAAAGCAAGGTTGGGTTGAATACTGTTTTTAAATCAAATTCTCAAAAAGAAAATAGTCATACTGTTTATTACAAATGTCTACCACCAATGCAACACATTGCTTCAAAATGACATGGTCAAACTAACTACAGATTCATTGTAAGTAGTCGGCTTAGGTTGTTCACCAACACAAAGATTTACAAACATTGGCCAGAAAATCATTAACTGACTTTAGCGGATTTTTAATATATTAAGGTTAATAAATTGTTATTGTCAAATAAATGTCATTTTGCTGTAATAAGGGCATTTTAAGGTCGAATGGATTTTGCCAATTTTCGGAACGGATTACTTTAAAGAACAATTTTCTCCTTCTCGGATTGCCAATAGCTTTCTTTAATGGATTTATTATTGTATTGTTGTAGATTGTAAAGAGATTTCTGACAAAAAGATCAGACAAAAAACATAATCGGTGGAATGCTTAATCTCGAATATCTTTAATGCATCGTAATGGAAAAAAAAACAAATCAACAAGAATATTGTATTTCGGGTAGGACATGTTCTAATTGTTATTTTCGGGTTTGCATAAATATTTTGTCATTTATAAAGAAAGGCAGCACTTATGAGACATCTTCGTCATTCTGCAATTTCAGTTTAAAACTTCACTGCTGAATTAATGTTTGTAACTGCCAATTCAAGTGAAACGGCTTTCAAAATCAAATACAAAATATGAGCGACCAGTAGTATAGAATCTGGTAAAATGTCTAAGATGTGTACGCTGGTGTGGTTTTATACTGGTTACAAAGGATACAACTTCGGTGTCAACAAGTTAATTGTTAAAGAGGTGTTTAATCTTTTGAGTTCTATATAGTGGTAGGGGTCAAACCTGCCTGCACTTCCCACTAATTCCTAAACAAATATTTTTGAAGACGCCATTTCAATATTCTGATAACATTATAAACCTGAACTTTCTAAATTGGTGATTAAAATTTTTAAAAAGTTCCACAATTTTATATGTATTGTGGAAAAAATGTGGGTTTTAAGTGATCCATTAATGAGAAGTTCAGATTCATTTAAATGAAGGCTTTAAAAATTAAAATGATCTTTTGGTTGTTAAAATGTAGTGGTAAAATGTTCAATTATTTATTTTCTATAATGCTTTCTTTTTTCTGCGACCAATATTGACTGTCACGATTTTTAAGAAAACTGCAGCAAACAGTATAACAATACTTTAATGTTTAGAAAAAATTTACATAAAACACTTTTAGATATCATATACCAGTTAATGCAAAAGCCAAAAGAACTCCAAATATATGATATTTTTTTTAATAACTCTTTTCATATGGTGATTCTGATGAACTAAACAATAACTGACAATTCTGAAATGTATTTTAAGGAAGTAGATCTGGGAAAATAAATCAAGTAATACAATCACACTAATGGTAGTCAATATGGGGAAATTCTCTATCAGTCAAATAAATGCATTCTGTTGGCGACAATCAAGTAAATTCTCCAATGTAATCAAGCCACTAAAATGTAAATTAACTGTTTCTAATCAACAGTAAGGTTTCTGGAAAATAAATGTCAAGGACAAAAACGATTAACAAACTGCTGAGTCAGCTATTCTGTACCAAAACGAGGACATAATCTTTTTAGGTCAAATTGGACATCTGAAAACTGAACCAATCCGAAAGTAAAGTGACACGTTTTAAAGAAAATCTTGTTCAAAGTAATTTTAGCGAAATCACACCTAAAATTGTGGTTCATAAAATTTACATTATAAAAATATTCACATTTAAAAGTTTCTGCAATTTTCTTCTATTATTTTTGTAATTTCTGCTTTGAGGTGATCTCCATTTTCCAGAACTTTGATTTCGTCTTGCAGCTGTAAAAATGACAATTCAGTGCCACTATTTACATTTTCAAAAATTACTTATTTAAACTACTCTTAGTATGCGAGAGGACCGACAAATGTGTACACATTTTTAAGATAAACCATCTTAAACACCTCTTAAACCCATACGATTTACACGGTCTCCTTTTTGTAACTTTATAAGACTATATCATTAAACACTGGACAGACGAACGGAAAAGTTGCGACTAAATGCTCACACTCAGGAATGAAAGATGAAAATATGTCATTTCATTTCAATTATTGCAACAAATAGTATTGAAACATATAGTAATAAATCACAATTGGTTGGTATGCAAATATTATAAAGGAGGCAGATCAAAAATTTTCAAGGTACAAATCAAATAAGTATAAAAGTATCAAAGATATGGTCATAAAGTTAAATATTTATATATAATAAATAACCAAGCGTATGGCAAAGGTTACACTTGAAACTGATAATGTACAATGAACCTGTTTTTTTTTAATATTTCAAGTGCATAGTTTATTGTCAATTATTATAATAATTATTTTTTAATCTAGTTAAAATATTGGTTATGCCTATTTAGTGAAAACCTGTCTTGATTTAGTATATCATTTTCATTATTTTTATAACGATAAAAAGACAAACAAACGAACATGAAATTGTCATATTATCTCGATATTCAAAAGTCGTCACAATGTTTTGCCATTGCTACTCAGAGATATACAAAATAGATACATCGTATCGGGTCTGAAAATTTCTTAAAAACTCTACTAATGGCTTATAAATTTGTTTGTGTATTATTGCTGCGCCACTCTATGTCAATATATATCCACGGCGTGATACGTTTAAGAAGTTGCATTGTAAATTGCCACTGTTTGATGTCATACTTAAATTGCTGTATATAGCTTGATTCTAATATCATTATAATTGTAGGCTACGACGAAAATACATGGAAACACTGAGTACATGATTAATCGGATAAATTTTGCTATGGATTACGCTATTAAGTCTTGAATTCATCATTCAACAGGAAAAAGAATTCTCTAGCCTCAGCTTTGTACTTATATATTTCGTTTGATTTAGTCCATAAAACTTTCATTCTCACAAGTAATGTTGACATACTGACACTGTTTCTCTATATGGTTTGTACTCGTATTTGGGTCATTATTGACCTTTGTTAAATAGAAATTGCAAGACATTGCTACTGTTACAGGTTCAAACATAACATACTATGACTAAAGTATACATATAAAGTAGAAGAAACAACAGAATCCGTAAAGAACGCTCAAAACGGCAAAATTAAAAATGTTGCAACGCGGTTTCAGCTTGTTCATGGACGATATTGGTAATTGCAAGCTTTCATACACGCCCCCTAGCACCGGCTTAAGCAGAAACATGAAAATGGTGAAATCTAGTGAATATGATTTACGCACGTGCAATTATTGCCTTTGCTGCATGGTTATTGAATACAAGCCTGATCCTATTTTTAGATTGGGAAAATCCATTTGAATATGATATTTCACTCAGTGAATATGATTTTATGACTTGTTCTGTTGACTACTGTTTGAACCAATGAGGTAGGATCATCTAATAAATATACATGATAACCTGAATATATAAAAGGAGAAAGTGTTTCATCGGATGTCCAGTCAAAGTCTCATTTTTAAGGTGACAACGGAGTCAATTATCACTTGAGATTTTTTGCTTATTAGATTTATCAACCTTTTCTGAACACATTCGTGATTTAATTTTGGAAGCAGCTAGTCCAAAAAATGTGTTTTTAAACGTTTTAAAACGGTACCGACACCATTTTTATCTGCTATTCGCGTAACCTGTCAATTATCGATAACGCTCCGCCCCCTGTTGAGGCATCAATGAGGGAAATCGGTAGGTCCATATATCCGTGAATTACCGGTCCATACTGGTCCATACTACTCGTAATTCATGTATCGTACAAATACCGTACATGTTTTACGAATATATCAAAATTATATCGTCTACCTTTTATTTAGACTTTTTTTATAAATTAAGAAATTGTCGGCCAATGTACGTTACATAATGTATGAAACATAAATAATTAAGCATAGCGGCAAATCGCACGGCCACGGGGTTGATTAAAAATGTAGTTGCTAAAGTATCCATAATGTGTGAAAATAATTTGTCCCGTTAATCTGATAGATATTACATTGAGTTTATGGACTTTTGTACGGATTCAAGGGCTTGCTTTACATTCAACCTCGTTTTCTAACAATGTCAAGTAAAACAACAACAAAAATAGACAACATTTTTTATGTGAACGCCTATATGACTTGTGGTAAGGTGTCCCTGACAAATTTCTAAACCATTTTAGATTCTTTAAGGATGATTATTTCTCTATGGATCAATAAAAAAAGATATTTATATATATTATCAGTGAATGCTTCGAACAAATTGTTCTACACAGTACTAATAAACCTGGGACAAAGTATGGAATTTATTGTATATCCCAGTAGAAACTGGATATCTATGCCGTGCACGGCATATTCATCATAATAGAAGTCAAGAAGGTCAGATCATAATGATCGAGTGATACCTTTTATTTCTATTAAATTATGTGAAGCATTTATATCAATTTAGAGGAAAAAATATATAATATCCCGTTCTTATTTGTACAACTACCATGGACTTTAAAAAACCGTCAGAAGCTCAGTTTTTTGTTATTTTAATTTATATTTTAACGGAATTTCATACACGAATACACAGACAGAGTGACACAGGTTTAATATAATAATAATCCTGATGATAATAATAAGAAAACTTCAAAGGTGAACAATTAAATACCCCGCTAGCGGTGCGCAAATGCGTTCCATTTCTCCCCACCGAGCGCCTCAAATTTTACCGATAGTCACGTGACATGTGCGACAGATACCAGACGGACAGTAAATCACGTTAAGATTTGAAGAAATTTCTGTTTATAAACTGATATTTATCAGCAGCTTTTTTAATTGGCTCAGATGTCACTGGGTCATAAAATGTTGTTAGAGTATTTTACCGCAACTTGTGACCCTCTCTGGTGCGATATTTGTGTATATTGCAATATTTAGCGTGAAACGTAGGGGTCCGAGAGAGAACAGCCGATTTATGACACTTCGTTTGATGGGGGTCGGACTAACTTTGAATCGGCATAACTTTTTTAATAATCAAGCAATTAACATGCGGTTTAAAGCACATGAAAGGGAATTCATTTACGGAGGGAACTGTGTCAGGGATTTTTGTTTGCTCAATCAGCGACTTAATTATCTTTAATTACGTAATATGTATGGTGAAAAAAGTCGCATAAAATGTTTGACGTTACGTAATATTTTTTTTGAGAAAAGATAGAAAAAAATTGAGACACGGTTCCCCAGATATTATAAGTATGTTTATTTTCCAATAGTTTGATGACAAAAAAATTAAAAAATGACTTTGATATGACGATTTAAAATTTTAGGATTTTTATTAAAAATCAATCATTTACAAAGGCATTTTTTCAAATATGTTATTTTTTATGATGATCAACGTTATTTAATGCACAAAGATTAAATAAATAACAATTATTACTAAAATAAGTTGGTTTAAATGACATTTATGTGAGTACCACGGAAAGTGTCACCTTAAGAAAAATAAATAGACCTGTTAGTTGAACAAGAATATTCATTAAGACAGTTTGTTTCTTTCTTTTAAAATCACTGTCTGGAAACGCGAGCAATGAGGAGAACAGTATACCTAATTATACTTTCATGTATTTATAGTGCCTCTAAGGTGTTTGACTTTTGTACAGTTTAGACTTGTCGGATGCCTTATAAATTAAGCAAACAAATAATTAGTTTTGCTACGTAGAATCTCTGTATTTAGACATATGAACGTTTCCGCGAACTTTTTAACCGTTCGGTAATGAGCATTCCTCTGAAGCCATTCAATTATCTTAAAGGAAGAAAAACATAATGTCTGTAATTTGAGTACCAATCGTTACCCTAGTGTAGTAACGGGTTAACGTCCATTGAAAGTTAATAAAATTAAGTCCGTAACTGCACTAAGATGATTCAATAGTTATATACATATATATAGATCCGTAATAAAAATGTATGGTTTGATATAATAAATATCAAATCGGTTTAATGATAACCACACAACAGATTTTTATCTATGAAAGTGAGGTGAGCTTGCTTTCCTTTCTTAGCATTCTATTGATATGTAAGATCTCGCAGCATTTAAATACATACTTTTCAAAGCCCCATAGTTAAGTTTTGTCAGAAGAAAAATGGATTGGTCCACAATGGGAACATTTTACATTTCAAATATTGATAAAAAAAAGTTAGAAATGTACGTATCATTTGGATAGCCTTATAAAATGCAGCTTGAAAATAAGTTAGTAAAATGTATTTTGTTCTAGAACAATTTATTATCTGCTATATAAATACTAGTATACATGTATGTAAAATCGGATCATGTATTTCACACTTGTCAACAACATACATACACATATATAATTCTTTCATGGTTTGTTATTATGTCTGATAATAAATACTATCAACCTTATTATTTACTGTATTGTATTACACATCTTCCATTATAGACCAGTTTATTTTGTAACTAGGACAGCAACGTTCGGCTATTCTTAGTCCTCGATAGTAAAAGAGCATTGATAATGTAAAATTTTCTGAGTTAATAACAAAAGGACAAATTGTTTCTTTAAATCCATTTTACAGAGAGTCCTGTTATGCTTTCAAAGAAGAGTATAAAATTTCAAATTGTTTCAATAGAATATGAAAATATCTGAGGTGGTATGCAGACCTAAATGTAAATTCTAAGTCGAAAAAGGGGCATAATTCTGTCAAAATGTTTGATACAGTTACCTTCTCCTGTCTACACGTTGGGGTTATAATGGTGAACAAGTGTGCAAAGTTTCAAAGCCATATGTCAATGGACTTTGAAAATATTTGAGGTATTACAAAAACTTTAACGTAAATTTTAAGTCGAAAAAGGGGCATATTTCTGTCAAAATGCTTGATACAGTTACCTCCTCCTGTCTACAGGTTGGAGTTATAATGGTGAACATGTGTGCAAAGTTTCAAAGCCATATGTCAATGGACTTTGTAAATATTTGAGGTATTACAAAACTTTAACGTAAATTGTAAGTCGAAAATGTGGCATAATTCTGTCAAAATGCTTGATACAGTGACCTCCTCCTGTCTACAGGTTGGGGTCATGGGGGTCATGATGGTGAACAAGTGTGCAAAGTTTCAAAGCCGTATGTCAATGGACTTTAAAAATATTTGAGGTATTACAAAAACTTTAACGTAAATTTTAAGTCGAAAAAGGGGCATATTTCTGTCAAAATGCTTGATACAGTTACCTCCTCCTGTCTACAGGTTGGGGTCATGGGGGTCATGATGGTGAACATGTGTGCAAAGTTTCAAAGCCATATGTCAATGGACTTTGTAAATATTTGAGGTATTACAAAAACTTTAACGTAAATTCTAAGTCGAAAAAGTGGCATAATTCTGTCAAAATGCTTGATACAGTTACCTTCTCCTGTCTACAGGTTGGGGTCATGGGGGTCATGATGGTGAACAAGTGTGCAAAGTTCCAAACCATATGTCAATGGACTTTGAAAATATTTGAGGTATTACAAAAACTTTTAAACAATAAGTGGTTACGCCGACGCAGACGCCGACGCCGGGTGACTACAATAGCTCTACTTATTCTTATCGAATAGTCGAGCTAAAAATGACAGACATGTTTTAAAAAAAAGAAAGAGGTTTGAAAATTATCACAATCCATTACTTATGATAGAAATTGGTTATGATTTCCGTATTGAATCTAAGCAGCTAGTAGAATTTTCAAATTTAGCTCTTTTTCATTTTCAATATTTAAGAAACCATCTTTATTGACTCCGTGATTTTTTTTCGTCTTATTTTCCAACAGTGATACAAAGGTTTTTTCCAAACTTTGATTTGCCCTTTAAATGCCATAGTTTTAAATTTCATTTTTTTGA